>NC_031773.1:12637721-12690848 GCF_001522545.3 Parus major
GGGGGGGTGTCAGAAAGGGTGAAATAGAGCATTTAAACGCCCAGAACAATTTGCAACACAAATACTGAGGAGCAAGCAGCTTCCTCTTTGAATGAAGCAAGGGTCTGACCCCTTCCTGTGTCACAAATTCTCGCACTTACTTAATATGTTTTCTACTGGCAGTAAAACAAACATCAATTCTATCAGCTTTACACACGTGTGTATCAAAAAAGACGCCATATTGTATTCCATCCAGTTTTAGGACAGATAGAAGACGTATTTGATTGAGCATCTTGAGATCTTCGTTGTCTGAACTGCTTCCTAATATTACTTGTGATGAAATAGCTCCTAACTTAGACTTCATAAATAAGTATTAACTTCTGTCTTTTAAGCAGATCTTATAATAACCTAAGAGCACAGAATGAATGCTACAAAATTTTTAAGAAAAACACAGGATCATGGAGAAAATGGTACCTTAGCAATTCATGGAACTCCATAGTAGACCTTAAAATGCTGAGTTAAGCTACACTTCATGCATTAATTTCCTTCATAGACAAAAAATGCTCAGGTTAGAGCTGCAGCTAGCTGACTCTTACACACACCCACAAGTTACAGATAATTATGTTAATTGAAGCTATGAAAGTTGTAATACTTTTTCAAAAAATAAAGTAGCAGTGGACCCCTCAAAATCCTGTCTTGACAGATCCGAGTGAAGCACAGTTTGCAATCTACCAAAGCCGAAGAAGAAAAGGCTTTGAAGTGAAGGTATGATGTGCTGTTACAGCAGAGAAGACATTTGTGTTAGATCATACACACGTAAAAACACCACCTGTTTTACCTGTTTAACAGTTGATGTTATGCAACTCTGACTGCAGAGAGTCAGCTGGCATTTGTATATTCTCTTCCCATTAGTCAGTTTTCCAACAAATAAATCTAACTCTAAGTGGTACTTTCTTTTTTGTGATATTTGTATGTTTTGGGGAAGAAAAAAAAGGTCAGTCTAACCCTATATTAAACATTTAAGTCTAAACCAACAAAATCAAGACATCAAGCAATTCTGAAATGACATTAAACTAAGTTTAAAAGTAAAAATATTTCTAATAATTGTTTTATAAAATGCAACCATGGATCAAAATGTCAATGAATAACAGTTTAAAAAAAAGTCCTGCATTAAACTAGCTGGATTTAAGTGTTCAGTGGAATGAATTTGTTTCTACAGCCGTCTTTTTAAAGGGTGGTATTGAAACTCTATGTATCATTTATCTGAACTTTGTTTCAACTCAGTGATACTATCTTGCTAGAATTGTCACTTTCAAACCTGTGAGTTAAAATACAAAATTAAACTTGAGTTGTCTTCTTACAGAGTGCTTCTGGCACAAATGCTGGCAACAACTTTATAATTTCTTCTTATAACTGCATCACATGATAAGCAACTGGAAATAAAACTGTACCAGCACAGGGGTTACTGACTACCTTGGACCCCTCTGCAGATGAAAGCAAAGCAGAGGCTGAAGTCAGTTTTGCCAGGTTTCACTGACACAGATCTGAACACACAAAAAAGAAAGACAATTCACGTCTTCCTGCCTGCATTTCCAAAATCTGCCTTTGTAGTTTGACTTTTCATCACACAGAGTGTGATGTGGCCTACAGGCCACTCACAAGTTCAAGATCACTGGGCATCCTCAAATTAGGGCAGAAGCAAATATTCAGCTTTGTTCCCTTATGCTTCCTTCCAGCTAATTCCCTCTGAGTGCTAAGAGAATCACCATGAGAAGGCAGGAAAACACATGGATAAATACTGGTATGAAGTGTTGAAGATGAACAGCCTCAGAGCATGCACAGACAAGTATCTTCACTTGACCCATGCTAACCATAAGATAACATATTTTCAATTGTCTGTTTCTAAGAACTCCAAAATTGGAAGATGGCTGAATAAGTATCATAGTGATCTAAAAAATACTAATGTCTATGAGACATAGTATTTCAGTCTATGTGGTTTTGTTTCTCTGTTTATGAAAATAAACTAGAGTGAAAGCTGTGAATGTAACATGGACTGGATATGCATATATCCTAGTTCCAAAAAAAAAACCCCAAACGATGCTAAGTGTGTTCCTTGCTGCAGGATTGCCATTGACCTTTCAATCTTGTCCCTTTTCAAATGCAAAGACAGGCTAATTCTGAGCTACTTTATTTCCGGTCTGCCTGATATTTTTTATGGAGCAGTAGGTACCTGGGACATGGAAGAGAAGAAAGGCCTAAATACTCCAGTTCTTCCCATGGCTGTCTAACAAACACTAGTTGAAGTTTTCATGACTACCAGGATTCTAAGCTAGAACATGTGAACTCTGATAATGGGATTGTGTGTAACAGCCTTATGTACCTCCTCCTTCTGCTTCTGGGATACAATATAAAGGGATTTTAGTTTTTTGCTGTGATTTTTTTTTAACCATCTTCCCATCCCTTCCACCTCTCCAAGAAAAAGACTCTGACCTCAACAGGGCAAATATTAAAGAGCACCTGTAGTATTATCATGCCATTCATTAGGGAGTATTTAACTCAGTGTATGTATAGCCCATAGCTCTTTGCTGGACCAACTGGACATGAACAATGTCATGGAATCGTAAGGGAACCCTCAGGCTTTGTCTACCAACTTGCTGCTGGTAACTGCTGCCTAAGCACTTGGCCTGTCCTCAAAATTACTTTATATTCCAACATATTTGTCAATACAATATCCAGTATTTATGACTGGACCAGCAAACACAGCAGCTGATATAATATGGCTTTTCCCCCCTCAAACACCATCATATGATCATGTGACAATTCTGTAACTGCCTTTATTTCAACTTTACAATCAGCTACTTTAGCTTGATTCAGAGAGTGAACTTGTATCTAAAATTCTGACAGAACAGCAAGTATTTCTAAATATATTTTTTTATTATAAAGCCATTTAGTGCTAGGTCTTTAAACAAGACAAAGTTGGTGAAAGGAAGATGACTACTTCCCTGATCAAAGCACTCACCTTTCTGTAATCTGTCTGAACCCAAATCTTCCCCTTTTCATAAAAGGTCTCTGACATGGATAAAGCCTTGTGAAGGGTGTAAAGAAGTTGCTCTCTCTCCATCCTGCTGAAACTATTTCAACCTTTTATAAACACATTTCCTGAACCACAGATTGGATGCCAAGTGTCTTACTTGTCAAAGTTAGGGACAAATTCCCCCTCTAACTCTGTCCAACCGCTGTTATTTTATGCAAAATAAAAATACCAAAAGGAAAGAAGAAATTAGTGTGGACTGGAACTTGTATTTTCCAATAGTAGAAGCCCAGGTAATTCTGTTCTCAGTCATTTGCATTCCTTTTCCATACAAAACATGCAACAGGAGTAGCAGGCAAAGCCTCACAAGCAAAATTGTTCCACCACACCCCAGCAGATGAAACACCCCAATTCTCATTAGCATTTCTTTATGGAAAGGAGAAAAAACACCTATCTACACCAGGTAGCCTCTTAAGGTGAACTCAATTCAACTCCCCACAGATTTAGGAAGAAAAGTGTAAAGAGAATGTCCCAAATTGTACATTAACTGTTCTAATCACGACACTAGTGGCTAAAGGAACAGAAATAATTTTGCAGACTTAGAATTTAATTTCCTCTGGGTTTTGTTTTTTTTCCCAGTCTCTTAGAAGAGATTTTACGTCAGGCCAAGTGCAACACTTCACCTCTACAGGCATGGAAATTATTTTGGTAATAAAATGAGCGAAAGATCAGTTATGGTCAAGCCATTTTTAATGTAAAAAACCTCTGTGTTTTTTTCTTCAGAAAGCTATAGGAAAAAAAAAATCCTATTTTTTTACAAATTACATCTACTCAGGAAGTGGCAATAAACCACTCCCTAGTAGTTATTACAGAATTAAGGCTACAACAGCATTTGGGGTGCAATGGACAGGTCAGACAATATATGTGAATACATATAGAAATGCATACACATAGACACTTACGCACAAATAAACCTGTTTATAGTCATGACAAAAATTATCTTTATGGTCCAGATGCCCCAGAGGACTTAGAAAACCCATCTCCAACTGAACTAATGACACAGGGAAATCCACTGACACAGTCTACTTAAACATTTAAGTGAAATGAGGCCAAGTATACACATTTCTTAAAGATACCTGCTGTTGAGGTAGAATGGAGGGTTGCAACCTTCACCCAAAGGCTATAGAACTACTGATAGACCAAGGAGAACAGGGTAAAAATGGTCCTCGAAGAAAGAATTTAGCAATGGCATGCAGCAAGAGCCTGTATTAGTGCCTGAGCTATTCAGCATATCCAGAAATGACTGAAAAAAAAGGTGGTGGTTAGTGAGAGAACAAGATTTTTTGTATATAATTATTTAAAGTACTAAAGATGAAAATCAACAGATTGCAGAAAGACCTAATACTGACCAGTGTAATAAAAGGGTAAATGAAATTCAATGTAGAGAAATATAAAGTGACAGACATGGACGAATAAAACTATCTTCACTTTATATATAAAATTATGGTTTTTCAATTATTATCACACAGTAACGAAACACTGGTTTTGTAACAGTTCTATGAAATTATAATCTCAATGATCTGTGGTGGTCACAAAGGCAAAATAAATGTTAGGCAAGGAATACAGCGCATCATGCCATGGCTTTCCTCTCTTCAAAAACGGTTTAGAAGAGTTAGACAAGATATAAGAATACATAGGAAAGACACTGGGAGTTTCCACAAGTGACAATTAGACAAATTTGGACTTGTCAAACTGGATGAGTGATGACAAAGGAGGGTTATGGTGCACATTTATTATTAACAGGGACAGGAAATGATCATTTGTTGCTGGTTCAAAAAGAAACCAAAAAGCAAACTATTTCTTCACACAGTGTACAGCTAAGCTTTAAGAATTGTTTCAAAAGGACCACCTAGCTCTCAAGTTTCCATTAACTTCAAAAAACCCACTGTGTCAACAGAGTTGTTTAGCTCCACAGTGACAAATAGCAGACTTTTCTCTTCAAGGTTTCCCTTTTTGCATTTCTATACTCATTTAACTAAACATGTTCTGCACTGTGCTCCTCTTCACAGGCTTATCTGTCTAATCTTGACTATGCCTTTCCTGCCCATGCGAAAATGCTGAAACTTTTACTGCCTGTTTCAGCATTCCTGTTACATACATCTGGTATTAGACATCAACCGAAAGGTTTATTTAAACTGCAAATGAATCCTTTGTTGTCCTAGCCAGACTCAAAGGCATTACTTCCACTCACATTTTACAGTCTTCATCTATCTAGAATCACAGAATGAGAAACACTTGTTTTCAGACTCATTAGGACATACACAATACCTTGTGTTTCATTAGGAAATACACAAGATACTTCCACAGAGAAAACTTAAAGAACAAACAAGGATGCACTGGTCTTCACAGTTCCTGCAGTCCTGTCACCATCAAATACAAAATAAATCTATCTGAAACATCTATAATCAATGTAGACTTTTACAATATTGTTGACAAGTTACTGGTCCAAGCTTCAGTTTGCACAGATGTATCCCTGCTTCATCATTTTTAAGTAGAAGTGGCACCGAAAAGAGACTCCTCCCTGCCAATCCTAACCAATTGAATTAAAAAGTGAATTACATTTTCAACTGCCAATCTCAAACGTAAAACATGAAACTACATTTAATTAAAAAAAAAAATTAAAAATCAAAATTCTCTAGTTACCCAACAAGTAAAGCACAACATTGATGACATAAGAAAACCTTATAAGACAGAGGGAATAAACTGAAAACACACGTATCAAATAATGATACATTAATGCTTGCCTTAAACATATTTCTCATATGCAATGCTTGATATTTTATGTAAGTATGGTGTTAGTTCTACTTCATTAGTTGCAGAGCAGATGCTAAGCATGATAAAAGAGTATTTTAGAGAGAAACAAGAAGTGTGCCCAAAAAAGCAAGTGGAAAAACGTTATTTCCCAGAATACCAGTCAAAGAAAATGTTCCTAGTTAATAAACATAAATGGTTAAACAAGGCAAGTTCTCTAAATTTTATTTAGGCCTCTTAACAACAGGTAGGTTTTGGTGCAGAAAGCTAAATCCAGTATCTGAAAACTGACATTTTAAACATTTCTTTCACTGTGTCATAAGTAATATAATTTTTTAATCTCGCTAAATGAATGCAAAAAAAAATTATTTTGAAAACAGAAGCCTACAGTGTCTACAGTCTAACCTATCTGTACTAATATAACAAGGCCTAATTCAATATTTTAAATTTTAATGTGTCAATTATTACATTAATATGACTAGTTAAAGATCATAGTAATAAGCCATTAAGATAATTATATGAATCACTACAGGGGTATGAAATGAGAAACACGAGGAACTTCAGATATATTTGAAATGATGAGAACTTTACTTAAAGTATTGTATGCCCACAAATAAAATGTTTTGAATAGATTTGGCACTAGTCACATACCAAAAGGTTGTGTACTATTATTACAATGAAATAAACAGAACTCAATAGATTTTAAACCTAGGGATGTGACAAACATGTTTGCATACTAGATGAAAAAAATAACATTAAACAAGAAGAAATATTTTTAAAAATTAAAAGGTATACAAAATCTAGGATAAATGTTGCTATTGAAAACCGTGGGAAAAGTAATTTGTAAGCCTTGTACTAGTGAGTTTATCACAGCTGAGATTTTCCTCTACCAAAAATAAGGGGATTTTCTAAAACACCAAATAAAAAATATTTCTTTATGAAAGGCATTTAATGTAACTACTTCCAGCTAGAAAAAACCATAAAGCTCTTGAAATACAGCCCAATATTTAATTTAATTGCTCTCCTTTGTACATCTGTGACCAAGGACATAAGACTACCCTGTCATCTGCCTGCATGCCAATGGAATTTTTGTATTCCTCACTACACCCCAAGTGGCCTGTAGATGTTAGAAAGGCAACACAAACATTGCTGGCAAGAAGCACTTCAGCCTCTCAGAAGCAGTACTTCCAGAACCTAATAAACTGCCATTGCAGTTTTCTGTGCACTCCCCAGTGTGCATAACAAGGCAGCTGTGGGGGCCACAGCTGTACTCTGGGTTCATCCAACCTCCTCCCCAGCCCAGTTCTCCAGCTCTGAAAGAAGCCCTTGAAACGCCCAAGACAAGATGCAACTCCAGCCCCACCTGCCACCTCACTTGCAGGCTCAGCAACCATAACTTATGGCACAGGAGATGTTCAGCTGCCCAAAAAAGTGCTACTGTTTATGCAAGGAAAGGCCCAGTAATTAATAGTCAGGAATCAACTTTATGAGACAGCTTACAGAAAAAGTTTGATACAAGGACAGCAAGAAATTACTAGACTTGTGATATGCTTTGCAAGAAAATGCTGAATGATAACACAGTAGAAATTGCTACATTCAGAAAATTAACCAAACCCAAAATATTCAGACAGCTACTGAAAGTCATGGTCAGTGGGGAGGGCTATATGCAGACATGACTTCTACAGACTTGAACTGAAGCTTATAATATTTGATAGTAGCTAATTCACATCTTAATTACCTTCAGCAACACATGTAAAGTGAAACACTATCACTAAAAAAATCCTACACCCCACACTAAAAGACTCTGCCATATATTCTTTGTCTAATCAGAGGCAGGAAATACAAAGAGATAACAGAGAGACAAGACTTGCTCTCAATGCTTCTGTACTTCTGAATACAGTGAAGAAGCAATGGCTTCATACTTGGGTATTTGGCAAATTCAGGTTCCACTCCAAATTTTCTCTCTTTAGAGTACATTACAATTTGATATAAGAAGGAATTTGATCTTGCTTATGTTTTGCTCACCAAAACACTTCCAAACAGTGACTTCAAAAACTCCTTAATTCTGTTTTGGACTTTGTCTAGGAACAGGACCATCAAGTATTTTTAAAATTATTTTAAAAAATATTCCTTCTCTAAGATGGGAAGCACCCACCTTAGTAAGACATGCTATGGAAGACTTCAAACTAAATACTCCAAATTTTAATTTTGTCAGATTTTTACAGATTATGACAGAAAAATTTCACTACACTTCTCTCTCCCACTACCACAACCCCCATCCCTCCACCAACGAAGCAGCCAAAAGACTGATGCACTAAAGACAGCCCTGTAAATTACAGTACGTAAGGGATTAAACTTAAGCCTAATGCTACAGTCAACCTTCAACAGCTGAGTTCTATTAATGGCCACTCCTTAAAAGGAATCCTTATTGGTTACTATTTAAAATTACAACTCCATTAAAATCTTGACTGAAAGAAATTACATGTGATATGTATCGCCCATCACTGCCATGACAACAACACCCAGTTCAAGTATGTACTGCAACGTTTACCACAATTTATCCAAAGCAAAAACATACAAAAGGGTTCACTAATCAAATACTATCAATAAATACACAAAGTGAAAAAGATGAGTTAATTTATAATGGTAGGGATTATGTGTAAACTAGAATAATAAGACTTCCAGTGCACTGAAAAGCCCAGTGTCATTATTATTCTTTCACTCTCCTTCCTACGTGGATTTAAGATCAGCATTGTAAAACTCCAGCACAGTCAAGGCACTGTAAAGTACTTAACAGAAAACATCAAGGGAAAAGACAATTAATTGATGTTTTACTTCCAGACTTCAATTTCAAGCACAGGACCAGAAATAAAGGGAGGGTGTGTAGGTTAGTATGCCGAATAGCAACTGCATATATGTGTGGCATTCTGTTCACTGCTGAATGTTTTCTCCTGTTGAATAGTTACTGCTCTCCAATGCATAGTCTTTGAGATTCAATGCTCCAAAGTGTTCCTGCTTTCTCATTCAAAGAATCTTTTGAATGAAGAAATTTTCAATTATTGGCACATCAACCAAAGGCCAAGTTATCTGTGGGAAGCTGTTGGCTTCCTACTTACACTATTTGTTGACCTTGTAACTCTTCATGTATCATATCTATTTCTATATCTGAACTTCCCTGTTTTAGGCTCTGTCACTGATGATGAATTACTAACAAGAAAGAAAACAACTTAAATAACAGATGATAGTAGAAAATACAAAAAAGCGCCAACCCTATCCAATACTACACTATCTGCTTCTAAGGAAACAGGTCAACAGGTCTGAACACAGCTCCACTTTTAATTCACATGCTAGACTAAGTAAGGAAAGCACAACAAACCTTGAGCAGGTCTCAGCAACCTGCCAGGTGAAGACACATTGTGCTGCTGTTGTTCTGAACATCAGATGCACATTTTTCAGTCCCATCACAGTCCTTCCCTTTGATCTGGGTGTTACTTTCCACATCCAGGTTCACTTTGTCTGACACACCTTTGCTGCAAAAATCATGTGTTGTCTTGCTTTAGCCTGGGTTATGGTGGGTGTGTTTTCCTCTCTTAGGAGGTGGAAGGTGAGAGAATAGTGCCTAGGTGGTAAGGTTACTAAATCCAAATCTCTTGCTTCCTGGACAAGTGAGTACAGAGAAGATAGGATTTTGTTGTCATTTTTCTTAAATGAACATGGTCTCGTCAATATATCTTCCAGTAGAAATATAAAAAAAAGTCCAGGACTGGTTACAGTCCTGAATGAGCACAGCAGCCAATACCTATGTGACCAACACTCTCACACATACAAGCAGCTATGAGGGTTTTTGTTTATCATTTGAATCAAGTATTGAAATGTCAGTTGATTGCCTTTCATGCAGCTAAGTGCTTTTCTGGCCAGACTCTTATCAGCATTTAGCATGTAAACAAAATAAGATTTTGTAACAGAATAAAGAATAAATAAATATATAATAGAATAAATAAATAAAGCCAGAATTTTTCATTTTTGTACCTATTCAGAGCCTCAAGAATTGCTGACAAGTCTAAAAATATATCACTCCAAGAATATGTAAGGAAAAAGATGAATTCAAAGGAGTGCTGGTTTAGTTTTGCCTCTTCAAGGGTAATACTCGTTTGACCTCGATGGTCCATGCAGGTATGTATTTAACTACTCTAGGAATGGTGCAAAAGACAGCTGGTGATCCCAGTCTCACAGTGTCTGCTGTTATGCTGGGCTTGGAAGTCTTAAAAGAACAGGGACATGACAGACCCACATGTACCACTGCAGGAACTACAGCTGAGATTTCCATCACTGACAGAAGACAGAGGTTTATGCTTCTGGCTGTGCCTTTGTCTTGAGAACAAGATTTATGATAGAAAAACTGTCTCCCTGAGAATCAAGCTTTCTGATATTGTTTTTCATAGTTTCTAGACACTTTCCCAGGAAAGTAACTATAAACATAGATGTTTAAACATTGCATTAAAGCTATGTCTTTTGATGGATGTTTCTTATAACTAGTGTGGTTGGGAAGGTGGTAACCTGACTATCCAATCCCTGGTCATTGTTGAGAATCTATAAATACTGAAGCAACAGAATAAAGTTCCTTCTTCTTCCTCTATCCCACATCAAGCGGTGTCTGTGTGAATCATTTTGTGTCCAACAGTGACAAAAAACTGCAAAGCAACCAAAACATTTTTTGGGAATGAGGGGTTTCCAATTTAGAATATTGCAAATTAGAGTGTGATACAAACTCAGTTTATCCTAGGCAGACACATAAATAAAAAGATATATATAAGGTACATAAAACATTCAAATCCATCTTCCTTCTGTCCCTACCCCTACCAAAAGAAAAACTTTAATATTGTCAATCTAGCTGTTACTGTTTCCATTTTGGAAAAAAAAAGCCATGGGGATGAGACCAATTTTTATTATTTTATTTTTTTTATGCAGTGAAACCTAAACATGTGACAAGTAGAAGTTATTTAATCAATAATGATATCATAGAATAGGTTTTGACAGGGGTATGAATAAAGAAAATCGCAGTAACAGGAGAATCACTCAAAATGTCATGGCCCTTTAAGGGCACAAAAGTGCTTCTGATAAAAGGTCAAATGCAGGGGATAAAATATTAACAATTACAAACCCCCAAACAGTTGTATTTAATAAAAAATAAGGTACCAAATAATTGAAAATATAAAAACAGAATAATCTGTCAAATGTGACACTGACACCTGGATCAAAATCCCAATGCAAGAAAGGTGCCAAATAGTAATGCTCAAGCTAGTGTTAAAAAAGCCCTTCATTATTGTTCATACTTTAAGTTTAGCCTTCTTGTCTTTAATCATGGTTCATAAAATTGTAACTACTAGCACAATGTAAAATAGCTAGTCTGAGTAATTCAAAATATATAACCTCTCTCAGAAAAATAATTATGATATGGAAGACAAAATAATTTATTTATATTCTTCAGTGCTCCATTACTTTTTAGTTTGCTTTTATTTTAAATGACACATATACAGCCAAACAGAAGGTTAAAAAGGAAATACTCTTTTGCAACTTTCATGAGGACATGAAGATACCA
Organism: Parus major; assembly: GCF_001522545.3. Classification (NCBI taxonomy): domain Eukaryota; kingdom Metazoa; phylum Chordata; class Aves; order Passeriformes; family Paridae; genus Parus; species Parus major. The sequence goes on from NC_031773.1 coordinate 12,649,142, forward strand.
ACCCAAGGATTTATAACTCAGAAGTAATGAAAACAAAATGCAGGTTTTTTCTTTTTTTAATGAGTAAGAACTCCTTAATTTGAAGCTTGTTAAAAGAACCTTATAGGCAGGCAAAATAGGTATCAATGAGCCTCCAATAAAGATGACAGAAAGAAAAAAAAAAAAAAGAGGTCTCTGTGGTCATTTCTCTGTGATGAAGTAAAATTGGTTTCCTCTGTATGCTACTTCATCAAATGGGGATCTAAACTATACAATTTGTTAGGATACCATCCACAGCTTTGGAAACTGTTCCAGAACATGTGTGGAAGTTTTCTTTGATGGTTATACTGCTGCTATTGTTTAACCAAGCTGCATTGTTTACCTTGGCTAATTTACCTCTTCCCCCCAATCCTCCCTAACCTTCTCTTTTTCTTAAAAAAAAACTTTCCCATCATTAATTAGTTTCCTCACAACAGAAGTAGAAGTCAAGATGTCTTGACGAGCTCTCTAAATGTACACTGCTTGATCCTCACTGTACCAGAGCTACATTTTATGAGAGATTTTCCTTTTAACTAGGAAAGACCAAAGTTAACAAGACTATTAATGTACAAAACATTAAAAAAAATAACCAGAACAGTATCTGATGCTCTTCAGTCTCATAAAGGACAATGCAGTATAAGAACATGAAGCTTTAATCTTTCTGGCACCAAAGAAAAATGGAAATGTCTCCTGGGAAATGGGACAGGGTGCCATCTTCACCAGTACTTAACAATGACACAACTGGAGCTAACACAAGTCAAAGAGTTAAGCATTGACTGTCAGCCTAAAAGTCTCCTAGAAAACAGATGGAAAAAAATCCCTAAACAAACAGCAAGGACAAAATCATACTTCAGTATTGTACTATGGTACAATATTTTGATGTTCCAAGAAGTGATCTTCATTGAGGTTGGCACTTGAGAACAAATTAAAATTTTCTGAAAATCAAAACTACAGTTCCTCACATGTCAAGTACACTTAGGAATGCAACAAGCTGCATATCCAGACTGACTTCTTATTTCAATCTACTTTATGGAGGAATAAATACAACTACATTTTAAAAAAGAGTAAATCCAAGATACTGTAACAAGAAGGTACTCAAAAGAAATTACTTCAGAAGCCAACACCACTATTTCAACTCTATTGCTGATGACATTATCATATACTATTTTCTAAGTGCACAGTAATACCAAACAACCTCAAGAAATTATTTGATTTACATGGTTAATCCAGCAGCCTATAACAGCAAGTCTCTTCCAGGCATGCTTACATCATATATAAATGAATGGTTTAATATTTACAAATGGGTATGTTTATCCTGCAGATGCAAGGATGTGAAACTGCTCTTAAAAACAGATCAGTATTTCTCTGACTTATGGGCTAGAATAGATCTGGTATCTTGCAACACCAAGCTTTATGTTGCATTCCCAACATACACTCTCAAGCCCAGCAAGTCAGTCCTCTAATTAGCCAGATCTCTTATTTTACCTTCCTGATTTTTACTGCCTAAGGTTCTGTGATGAACTGCCTGCTATTAAAAACAGCTTGAGCCACAACCAGATTTTTCTTTTTTTCTGCTTGATACTACAGGAATCAAACCCTTAAAAGTTAAACATCTGCCTCTATAATCTTCACAACTTCCCATAGCCATCAGCAAGGATGGCTGCCACATGTCTGAAATCAGAGGCAAATGAAACAGTGGGTCCTCTTACACTCTGGAGAAAGGCAGATGCCAGCAAGGGCTCAAGAGAAGTATTACAAAAACCTTTGCTAAACTAAAGCATTCCAGTGCTGCTCCAAAGCCAAGACCTTCAAGTTACAATGCAGGGAACCTAGAAACATAAAGCATGTGCCTGGCATGGACCTAATTTCTTACTGAGAGGATATGGATTGGATCTTACCAGGGATATTAGCAACAAACCACACTTTGTGGGAGATTCTGGGATAAATCTCTACAAGCCCTTGTCAGTAGCAATAAAGACTCCCCATGATACAACCTACGAGAGCCAAAAAACAGTAGTGCCTTCTAATGCTTTCTCATTCCATTGTCCGTGCTACAACTTTGAAGCTGCAATTCAGTAACTGTATAATAGTGCATTTTGTGGTAAATATGATAGTCTAAAACACCTCAAAGTCTACTGACAGACATGCCTGGCATCACTGAATTTACAAGCATTCTGCTGCACCCTCTAATTAAAGAAAGTCTGATCCACCAAAATGAATGTGTCTGAAGGTGATAAAACTCTAAATAGAACTGAGGATTAAATATTCCTGCTTCACAGAAGAGCTCTGTGCAGCCAGAAGCAATGTCTCAAATGAGACCCTGTCCAGACCTTTCTCAATGGACTACTGGAACCATAACACATCCAGCGAAAAATTATTCAATCACAAGCAGTTCATGGTTGATGTGTTTTCTAATGGGAGATTTCTGTAATTTTCTAACCAGACAATGCAACTATAGATCAATTAATAACATCTCTGTGTAGCTCTTCTTTAAATCTTCCTAATTTCTAATGAAAACAATAATAAAATAGTAGATGCATTTAACATATTATATATGTAGTTCTTTTAACATATTCATTTTTTGAAAATAAACTATAAGTTATTTTACAACAATTCTCAAGACTTTGAAGAAACCGTCTAAGAATACTTTTATATGGTTTTAGTACATTTCCTTTATTGTTTCTTCTTTAAAACAAAATCATGATTTATATATTTAAAGCCTTCCACAGGCCTTTCAGCAATATTCCAGTACACCTTTCCTGAATCAAGTCTGATTAGATTAAGTACAATCTTCCAGACCTTTGGTCAATAATTTTCAGTATTCTCTGTGGGTTTTTTAACACAGTCCAGTTTTTTTCCAAGTCATTTTTGACTTTAGGCTCTTAAATCAAGCAATTCAGAACTTAACATTCAATCACCCAGTGTAAAAGGATTGCTATAATGAAGATGAAGCAAAGGGAACAGTAAAAATAATGGAGTAATGGAGAAAAGAGAAAAGCAGACAGTAACTCATGGGATCTTTGTAGTTTACATGCATTTCACTAACACTGATGGCAATGCATTACTCACAAAGAGCTCAAAAATCCTTTCTAACATGAAGGAATTTACTCTCATCTAGAAATAATATCATTCTATGCACCTACTACCTGAAAACAGGACCAACTTTCACACTGCTCACCAAGCCAGGTTAATGCCCAGGAAAGAGCACAGCTATGGAAGGTCACAGCAAGGCATCCTACAGGTTCTTCTGCCCTGAAGCAAATTTTATTGATGCATGAGTTCAATGTTTAAGTACCCACTGTACCTACAACCACATGCAGAGAAGCTTCTCTGTTACTCACTGAAAGAATCATAAGATACCTAAAGCTGGACAGAAAGGAACCATGTAAGACTAAGGACAAGAAACAAATTTTGAAAAAAATAGCAGGATGGCTTAACACACTAAAATCAACATCTGCCCCCATCATTAAATTAATAAGCTCATTTCACCCTAGAAAATTCTTCTAGATCTTTTCTCATTCACTGTATAGAAAGCTGCATTTCACTATAACCATTTTTTCACAATTATTTCAGTCTAGGTCAAAGCTTGGAACTGCCTCCCAATATGAATGCAGTTGCTCCTGGTTTGTTGTTAGCAGGCTATCCATACAAACACAACCCAGTATTTTGGTAATACGTCTTTAAAAATAAATAACCTATTTTTCTGAGCATCCAATTAACATTTTTTCTCTGAGTTAGTTTGTTGCAAAAAAGACTAGAAGAGTTACAGGATTTGTGAAGTTTACTTGTATTTAGACAAGTAAAATCTTTCAGAGCTATTCTTTTTCTTAATGTATTTAACTAATTGCATCCTCAGTAGTAGCTGCCTTTCTTTATTATGCAACCACCTTCAAATTATTTTGATTAAACTAAATTTTATTAAACGTCATAAAAAGCTAGCTATTCCAATCATTCTTTGCATGCCTTAAAAAAAAAAAAACAATAAAAAAAATCACCACAGAAACAAATCACTGGACAAATAACAAATGAGCCACTAGATAAGTAATAAATAAACCAGACCTTGTGATGAAGTTTTTCAGAAATAATTGAAAGTAGTTTGTTAATCAATACCAAAAATTTCTAACTGGAGTAATTCCGCTTTCAAATAGCCAAGATAAAAATCATCAACTTGTTGTCTAACTAACTGAGAAATTAATATATGCATATGCTTTTCAAGACCCTCTTGAAAAATGTTAATTTAAGAAATCTGTTTCAAAATGCCAATTTTGTAAAAAATTAAACCTTATGATAAATATAAAAACTTCCCCTATATATAATTACACTTTAATCCCATCAGAAAAAAATCCATAACATCCAACTTCTAGTTAATGTAGATCAGTATCATAGACCTCACTTTACAGCTTTGATAAAAGACAATCCAATATTAGGTATTAATAGTTTTAGCCTAGCTAGTCTCTAACTAACAGGATTTATTTGTTGTAACAGGTTAATTTAGTGTAACAAGTTCAATCTGAAAAGCTCAGCTTCCAGAACAACTAATTTAACTTCCTCTACAGGAAATATGCATATTTGAAGGCATTGCTGGTATTTTCTGTGGAAAGAACACACGATAACCAGAAAAGTCTATTTGCAACGCCTCTGTTACGATTGTATGCAACGATTCTTAAGAGAGCCATACGCCAGTTTGGCACTGTAATTCAGGAAAGAAAACATTCACTTACCGCAGTGTGACTGGAAAACCTGTGGCTTGACTACCTGATTGCAGATATTGCACACTACAAGATAGAAATCATCATGAGCTGGATAATGGCCAAATAAGTGCATATCTGTGGGAAAGTTAAAAATATATACAAGAATTAGAAGTTATGCTTTAAATATATATTAAGAAAAAAACCCTGAAAATACTGTAGGGCCATTACTGTTATATTAATTTACACAAAGCAAATGTATACATTGCTCCATAAGAGATTCTTACTATGTTAAAGAGATTTTTTTCCCTCTTTTGGGTTTCAAGGTCCTGTACTAATGCTGCAGTCTCATCCCTCAGTCTGAGTCAGAACACAGACTGCAACACTTTTTCTTAACACTCACTGCCAAGAAGTGGAATAAACATTTCTGTACTGGTCAAATGTTGAAACAGTAAAGAAATACTTTTTTTAAAAATCTCTGCCTGAAGATCCTTAGAGAAAACATGTTGCATAGGTTATGCTCTATATTACAATATTCTAAGCTTGACTTTAAGTTGCTTGAGAAAGGTTCCTGCTTAAAAGCTAGTTATAGTAACCAAGGTCAAGGATCCTACAGCTTAAAATACAGCCAGGAATACAATTCCACATGAAATTTCTGATTCTGTGCAAATGCCCTTCCCTAGTTCCGACACGCTGAGGTTTGTCGGAAATACTGTGGGAAGAGACAGAGTTGGTTAATGAGGTATTTCTTGGGGATGGCACGAGGAATTTAATGAACTCCAAAGACAGATACAGTCAGATGATGACAGGCACTTGTCCTTCTCAGCCAAAACACATAATGCAACACATGCATTCTTAAGCCATTACAAACAGAGTAAAATGGCTTAAATTACTAACTGAAGGCCTCAGAATTCTAACATTACAAGTGAGGTAACCTGTTCTACTCTCCATTGCTATAAAGAACAAGCACACATACTCATCCACCACAGCTCAGCTTGGAGGACAGAAACTCCACACTTTCATGCATTTCAGTGGGATCATGTCACCATACCCAGTGTTGCTAATGAATGTGTTGCTGCATTAGTAACACCATGCCAAGTAGTGGCCCCACAGATCACACTACCTCTCAGATTATAAAAATAAATATGTTGTAAATTTCAGTGTTACTCAGGAGCATCTGAAATCTATTATAGAACTTACAAGTGTAGACTGAAATATTAATCTGGTGCCTTTTAAACAGGAGGAAAATCAAGAAACCAAACATGTACAACAGCAGCTGTGATTGATAAACATCAACAATGAAATCCTACTTCTCCATTAAGTCACGTATTTCTAAAAAATAATGATTTCTTTCAAAAACTGACTCAAGCAGGTACCTTAGTTCACTAGTTCTTAACTAAAGCAATTATTTTGGCCCTAGAACTACTTTCATAAGTAATTCTGCCCTGGCCTCAGGCACTGTAGATCACTGCTTATGATGGCAGTGCTTGGCACAATGAAGTGTAAAATGTCTTCAGTTCCCAAAAAGCCCAGAGGAACAGGGCATCACTCTCATGGTAACACAGGCAGTAACACAGATAGATCTAAAGAGGCTCATTCAAGAATTTTTGGGCACAAACCAGCCCCATTAACCTGCAGGTATTTCATAGTATGATATGATGTGTATTGTTTCTTTATTCCCTGCAAACCAAAACCCTTTCTTTCTGGTGCTGCTTGTACCAGGCTATGAAATCCAGCTGAATAATTAACCAGACATGACACCTTTGCAGTGCTGGTCTTGCACTAACCAAGCCTTCAAATGCAGTACAGCCAGATGAATGCAACCAACACATTCAGCCTAAATTTAAAAGAATGCCACTGGTGAAGTATAAACTCCTTTGGTATAATTACTGTTAGTACACTGTTAGTACTGTTAGTGAAGCAAGAACTGCAAAGTTAGGTTCAATCAAATCTTCCTTACTGGTAAAACAAATAAAACCCTAAGCAGGCACTAAACAGACCTTTAAATTCTATTTATTGTTTTAATATGATAATTCAGTGACCTTAATAACTATTTTACACTGGGAATTCTTAGCTGGATAGTTTTGAACAGAACCTACAGATTTCCAATAACAGCACTCTAAGTTCCACAGAAAGGAATATTTCTTCTGGGAATGAAAGAAGTCTCAACTCAAAAACATGCATTTAATTACACTTATGAAATGTTTTTTAAATGGTTAAAATCTCAAACTATTTTTTTCTGTTGTTAGAAAGGTACAGTGACAATCTCTTATGAAAACAGAGACTTTTGCCCTTCACAAACAGAAAAGTTACAACTGTTTCTCAGTTTAAATTCTTTAAGTTCTTTTAACCTTCACAGATCTGTATCCTAACCTTTAAACTATATCCAGCTCTGAGGTGTCTAAACTTTGGCTGGGTCTGACTCTGTTTTTTATGATTTCTGGCTGCAGGGAGCAACTTTAAAAAAACATAAGGTATTAATACTGGCAAAAACCATTCAAGGACATAGGTGGGAAAAAGAATCAGGTTAGTTCACAGGATCACAAAACCATCTACCTTTTCATCAGGCACTGCCAAGGAGACAGAGTAGTGAAGGAAAAGTCCTGTGAGCTTGCTCCACTACCCTGGCAAAAACCACTGCACCTTAGAGGTAAATAGCACCATTTGAGGGTTTTTTTTTCATACTCCCTATGGGTTGATATATAAAGAAATTGCAGAGACATGTAGGAGAACACACCAAAATGCTGCTGTGAGATATACAGCATCAAAAGGATGCACAAATGCAGGGTAAGTGACATCCTGAAGCAGCATTTTGGAAGTTTTTCATTTTGCAGGTGCCTAGAAATAGCCCAGTGAAGGTGCAAGTGTCCACTGGAAATGAGTCTTCTGTATGAAGTTATCAGCCCCCTCTGAAAAGTCTACTCAAAATAATCCACGAATCTTGAGGACACAAGGCTGCAGGTAGAAAATAAGAATCGCAGCACACAAATATACTATTATTATTGAACCAGATTAGATAAAAAATTTAAACACCACCTTTCAGATTTAAAGATCATCTTTTAAGATTCCTTAAAACTCTCACTATACAGGAGTTTTTAAGAAAGGAAAAATTCTTTAAGTCCAAGCAGGTTCAACTACCTCTCTTAGTTTATTCATGTTAACCAGATTGGCATAAATCTGTTCTCATTATTAAATTCATGATTTGTAATTATATAAATTACTTTTCAATTGTAATTGCACGACATATTAATATTGTCTCACTAGAAAGTCCAACTGGGGATGCACTTTATTAGATGTAATAATACTACAAATGCAATCCAGATCAGAGAATTTAAAATGAATAAAGCAAGGAACATTTGAAATTTAAAAGGAAGTGGAAAAGATAAACAGCTATATATATTTTCATACAGGTTTTTCTGTTTTTAGTAAGAACAGTTCAATGCTGCCATGTCCTACTCAAAGTAACCAAGACTGAAAGATTATTTTAGACAGTGGTATCATTCTTAGATCAGATTGCAGCCATTTGAGAATTTGGACCTTCTGTGTGCAACAAAAAAAGACAATGGCCTCTTCAAACAAAAAACTGTCTTCTAAAGGCAATAATCACATCTCTGTGTCTGCTTAGTCAGAAGAAATGGTGATAAGCTTTTCAGAAAATATTATTTTTGGGGAAGAAAACATATCTCTAAAGTGAGCTCAGGAAAGACTTTTTCATGCAAAGAGGCAAGACCACTGAAAAAGACAGGCGATAATTACTGAATAAGGTGAGTGACTATCAAATGGTACTGAAATAATTATTAAGCTACAAAAAAGAACATGGAGGGACAGAAAAGCAATGGCAGAGAGTATTTCTGTCTACCAAAAAACTGCCTACCCCCTAAAAGTGAAACAAACTGACCAAAGTGTGCATGACTCACCACACACTGGCATGGTGAGCTGCTTGTTCCCTCTGTGTCAATACAGACAGCTACCAGTGTGAGAGAGAAAGGGCTGCCCAGCCCTTCTGCAAGGTGAAAGCGTTCCTTAGCCCCCAGCACAGTCACCTCATTTTACTGGAAGATACTTCCAGCAGATTCAAAGTAGACTCTTGATGGCAAAAAGAAGTGGTAACTTACTTTTCAGTACCCACATACTTTCCAAAAGGGCCATCTACAACTACCTCACTCCTTGCATTACTGAATTATCATCCCCTCAAAACGAAACATAACTGACACAGCCGTGTCACATTCAATGACAAAATCCTGCTTGAAAATGAGCTACTGAACTAACAGGATGCAAAAGCAGCACATATCATGGGAAGGATATTCTATATAGGTAGAAATCTGAGACTGTGAATGCTAACTGTTTGAAATTACTTTCACAGATTAAAATCTTAAAATATTGCTTTCTGTATACTTTGCTATGGCACTTGAAAAATTCTTCCTGTAGGTTTCATATTACTAACATTTTCAAATAAAAAGAGAGCTTTAACCATACGACATAGTTTTGTAAGACATCAACTTGGTGAAATTTGCATTAGGAACACACATACCATAGAAAAAATAGAAAATGTTGCTTCTGCAAATTGTGGCACAAACACAAAAATGCAGGTGTCAGATACAACTTCTTATCTTCTCCAATAACACACAGAAAGGAATCATTTTTAGTAACAATCAAAGGCAGATGACTTACATGAAGTTCCTTCTCTATTATTATATAATTCATAATCATTTACATCCCACTGTATAATAAAACACAAGCTAGAAATAATCTAAAACATTCTTCCACTGCAGAATTAAGGTTGTCAAACAGTAAGACCTCACAGTATTGCGTGGGAAATTGAGTTTTAATGATGATCTTTTGCTATAAATTACACATACTTTAAACGTTCACTTATATATCTGTTGCTCCAGTAAATATACCCACAAAGCCTGCTTTGAAAAATATTAGTGATGTTTATGTGCCAAGGGAAGACGAGTGAGGAGGGGAAGAGAAAGAGTATTCAAGACACACTGCACACTAATTTAAAATTAAAAAAGAAAAGCTAAGAAACAAGCAAAGGCAAAATTGGCAGTAGACAACACCAAATACATGTGATTATTCCAGCTCCTGGAGCTACACATTTTTAAACTCTGCATCTAGAACTGTGCCCAATATTTCCCTCTTGTTCCATAGAAGCGACAAATCCGTACATCATTCAAGAACTAGAGTAACGTACAAAATCTTTCAGTGCAGTAGATTACTTCTACATTTGAGATTACTTAAAAAACTAAGTAATTTGAGTAGTGAATTGAAATTTGAAACTGAAACAATAAAAAGACAATCTTTAGAGCATTATTCAGACAGCAGTTAAACACGCTTGCATAGACAGGTTGGTCTTATCATAGAAATAAATGTCACACTCTTCCCATTTAACATGAGCTTATTCTCCCCCGAGTGCAGTTTTCCTTTCTCACACAAAAACCAGTAAGTCACTTCAGTAATTAGTTCGCCAGTATAAATTGCATTTTACCCCTGAAAATGTCAGTCACACTTGCAAATTAATCACAGAATTATTTAAACTGAAAGAGATCACTGGATGTCACTTACTCCAAGATCCTACTGAAATTGTGGCTAACTTCAGGGTCAGAACCACAAAGTAATGCTCAAGATCACTTATTTTCTGATGGAAAAATGCTGGTCATGGTTAAAGTAATCATAAAGTTGAGAAAAAAATAAAATATTCATGACACAACTAACACAGGACCAAACACAACTGTCATAAGTCCTGACTGATGCCTTTCAGGCGCTAATACAAGGAACTTAAGATTCAGCATGCTAGAAAGTCAGGTGAGAAAGAAAATCAATGAGAAGAAAACAGAAATACTGGCCTTCTCAGGGACAGCAATAATAAATGAAACGTGACCGTGATGAAGAAAAAGGAAAAAAATGCAGGGAAAAAGCATCAAATGGACTTCAAGTGTCAGTGTGGTAAAGAGTCAAGGTCATGACACCTTTAAATGAGTCCAGTATGGTTGAATGGTATGCTGCCTCCCAGGTTAGAGCAATCATAAGGATAGTGGCAATCCTAAAGAATGCTGGGAATAGTTCATTAATTATAGTGTAAACAATAAATACCATCCGCAATGACGCAGAAAGACTTTGTACTCCACTGCCTTATCTAGGCATTATGAAATGGTATTGAAGCTGGAAACGGTGCCTTCCACTCCCAAAGATCCATAATAAAAGAAAAAACAGAAGTTCATAATTGGGAACCAATGATCTAAACAAATATTGTGGAATAACCATATCTACATATCTTTTGTAACAACCTTTGTTTGGAAAGGATTATAAAGTAAGCTATGCAACACTGACACTACTATTTTGCATAAGACACTACATATCAGTAAAGAGAAGAATGAAATAAACATGGGAAAATGTGATATTGCAGTTCTTCCGTAATTCTGAAGGCTTTAATGCAATTTATGTAGGCCATTTGCCATCCCAGTCTAAGGTAATTTGGCAATAAAGGACCACAATTGCCTGGGCTACCAGATTAACATATCACAAGAATAGTAGAAAACACAAAACTCACACATCAAAAAGTATGCTGCATACCTGTGACACCAAGAAATCTCAGTTTCTCATGTCTTAAGACATCTAAGTCATCTTAAAACATCTATCTAAAGTAAGGTACCTTAAGACAGTACCTAAAGTAAGTTTTTCTTCCTTGAAAAACTTACCTTGAAAAACTTCCTTATATGGAGGCACGGGGCCCCTTAGCTCCTAGGGTAGGCAGAAGATAGCTCATCCTCTTATGGAACCTTTATTTCACTCTCTGTACAACTCAAAATTTAAACCAATCAAAGTTTGCCACTAGTATGGTTCTTTTGGATTCCCATCTTCATATTCCTGCCCCTCCCATGTGCTTGTACCATCAATTAACTGATTACACAAGGCGTCAAATTCAAGCCAACTGAATCAGGAACAAAGGAATATGAAAGACACAACAAAACAGGAAAAGGTTCTCTGACAGTTTGATTCCATAAGCTGCCACACTGCAGAACCTCATGAATGCTACCACCAGTGTGATGGGAATGAAATGTAGAACCCAGAACTGGACAGCAGGAAGGCCAGCAGGACCAACATCAGTACAAACTGCAGTGGTGCCTCTCTAGATTATGCTGAAATCTGTCACACAGCCATCTGTGCAATATTAAAGGAAGACACTTGGATCCAAAAGAATATTTGTAAAAATACTTGCTTCTCAGTTAAAAATAGCAGTAAACATATTTATTAATTTGTAACATATAAAAAGATGCAGAAACATTGCATTGTGCTTGTGTGGCAAGGTTTTGGTAGTGTGGAGAGCTAGAGAGGTGACTTTTCTATCAAAAGCTACCCCCATGACTGACAGAGCCAGTACCAGCCAGCTCCAAGTCAGACCTGCCACTGGTCAAGGCTAAGCCCATCAGCACATCAATGCCTCTGTAATAACATATTTAAGAAGAAGAAGAAAGTTACTGTGCAGAAGTAATCGTGAACAGAGAATAGAGATGTAGAGAATATGTGAGAGAAATAGCCCTGCAGACAACAGGGTTAGTAGAGGGGAAAGAGGCACTGGAGCTGAGATTCCTCAGCAGTCCATATTGAAGACCAGCCTATTTCACCATGGAGGTCCATGGGGGACCAGAGATCCACCTGCAGCCCATGGAGGACCCTACACTGGAGCAGGTGGATGCCCAAAAGGAGGCTGTGACTCCATTGAAATAGAAGCCTCTGCTAGAGCAGGTTTGCTGGCTGGGCTTGTGACCCCAGTAGAGCACCCTGTTCTTGAAGGACCGCACCCTGTGGGAAAGGACCCACACTGGAGCAGTTCATGAAGAACTGCTGCCTGCAGGAAGGGCTCAAGCTGGAGAATGTAGTGGAGGACTGTCTCCAATGGGAAGGACCTACACTGGAGCGCAGGAAGGAGTCCTCCCCTTGAAGAAGCAATGGCAGAAGCAAGACCTACTGAATCATGACCCCCATTCCTTATCCCCCTGTGCTGCTGGGTGGAGATGAAGTAGAGAATTGGAAATAAAGTTAAGCCTGGGAAGAAGGGAGAGGTAGAGGAAAAGTGTTTTTTGGATTTGTTTTACTTCTAACTATCCTGCTCTGATTTTGACTAGTAATAAATTCAGCTAATTTCCCTACATCAAGTCTGTTTTGACTATGACAGCAATTGGTGAGTGACCTCTCTCTGCCCTTATCTCAGCCCACAAGTCTTGGTTACACTTTCTCTCCCTTGTCCAACTGAGAAGGGATAGTGATAAGAGGAGCTTTGGTCAGTACCTGCCTCCAGCTAGGGTCCAACCACTGCAAGCATATCACCTTCTTTGACGTAATTCCTTATGTTTCTAACAACTTTCTATTACTGAACTGATGTTAAAATCAAATTCCCATTTTGCCATTTAACTACTCAATTATTTCGTGGAAAGTATCCATACAGGGTAACTTCTACCTTATCAGTTTCTGAACACAGTGACTTTCCTGCCTGCCCTTCAGTGAAAGAACCTCCCTGTTTCAGACATAAAGGGTGCAGGTACTCAGAAACCAATGTACATTTAAGAGAGGAGGTTATAAACCACTGAGGTCTGTTTGGATGACTATGAGAAATTTGGTTAACACTTTCTTTTTATTTTTTTTACCATCAGAGTTTAAACTATGGGCAAGTGCAACAACAAAAGTTCATAAAATATATTAATAAATATTGGTGAACATCTGTACTTGGACACTGCAGCTCAGGGCTGGAGTGACAGGGGATGGCACTGGAAAAAGATCAGCTACAGCAAAGACAGCCTATTCACCACCCTGGCAATAATCTGCACTGACCCTTCTCTAACAAATCTGCTTGGAAGAATCAGGAGAGTGAACAAGGCTGCAAAATAAAACAAAATACAGTTTAGCAGGGTGAAAGACAACAAAACCAATGCCTGTAATTGAAATGGACATCACTAAATTACACAGTATCTAGTTTTCAGTGAGGTAAGTGTAATTGTAACATAAGAAAACCAGGCAATTGTAACAACTCCAGTAACATCTACAAAATCATTAACTGTTCTTACGTTTTTCTTTAATTATCAGTTGATACTTCAGGGAAATTATCTAAAGGAGCTTCTTCCTGGAACCTGGATTTTAAATTGCCTTTTATTTTACATACAACAACATATTTCAGGAACTACTATAACTGCTTATGAAGTTTGTATTATAAAACTGTACAAAGTCAATACCCAGAAGAAAATCCTGCTACATTGTAAAATAGATATCAGTTAAATATATTATTATCCAAAGACATAAAAAAATGAAAAAAGAAACCCAAACAAAAATCCTGAAACAAAAACAATTTTTCCACAAATCAGTTACCAAATACGCCTCAAAAAGCTAAGTGAGTGAAACACAAGGAAGAAATACGCTTTTAACGTGTTCAAAAGCAAGCTAGAAGAGTAATGTAAATGTAAACAGTGTGTTCAAACAACAATTTAACATTTAGATCTGGCTTTTGGGATTTAAGGAGACCAAATATCTCTATTTTCCCAGCCAGATGCATTTAGTCTAATTAAAGATATCACCTTCAGCTACAAATTTCATCTTGCTTATGTCTGGAAATCTTCAGGACAGCAATAGTATTATCAAATGACAGCAAGAATTAAATTACTGAGGGCAAGGAAAAAAAGACACATTATTTATAAGTATCCAGACTATGTACTCCACATCCAGAAGAAGAGGTGACATTCTATCTGTAGAACATACAGCGTAACTGTCTCCAGGCTCCTGAGTATGGAAAGCATGGCAAAGAGCTGATCAGAGATTTTCTAACCCCATAAATACAGTGGCTTTCTCTTAAATCTCCCATATATCACCATCAAAAACCTCAGAGAGTGAGCACGGTTTCACACAGGTGTACAAGGGATGGGGAATGTGCAGGAAAATCATCAGTCTCTACATCAGAATTCTGATTTACATCACATTGCCCATCCCATGGGCAGACATAAGGGGAGGAATGGCAGGAAATCATCTTAATTTCTCTCATAGTTCAAAGTGAATGTTGTGCATCTTGACTAGGTAGTCTCCACAAACCACCATATAGCAACAGCGCAATTCTTTCTTTCTCAAACATGTATCAAGAGAAGCCTCCCTGCAAATGAGACTTGTCAGCACAAGTAGTACCCTTCATGGATGATGGCACCTAATTTCAGCTCAGATTGATGTATAGCTCTCTGGAATCAGACATTTGACCTTCAGCAACAGTTAGAGGGTTGTACCACATCCATACTTCCTGCAGCAGGTGGACTCTGACAACTTCCATACTGGGAAAACACACCTTGATACAAGAAGAGATGTCACCTGCAACTTAACTACAATAACACATAGAAATACACAGTGTTTCAGCTTTTGATTTTTCTGCATGAAGATGATTAGCTTTCTGATATATATCCAAATAAACTAAACAGGTATGGAACATATGGAACATCATGAACATACTGGTCCTGCAGCAGTAAGACAAAGATCTGGAGATACCAAATGCTCACTGACAAAGAATCAAAATAATTTAATAACCCATCTGTAAACTTCACAACAGTAGCTCTGTACTACACATCATCTTTAGAGTGAGTCAGGGTGAGTACTAAAGTGGTTTTTCCTTATTTTTCCCCATTTCCCTCATAGCTTCAATGATCTTATATTAAGTGTACAAATATTAGAGATCTGAAAAATAAAATCTGAAAGGAAAAATCTTCTCTGACATTTACTGACATTTTTGTTTGCTTGGTTGGTTTTTTTAAGGAAATGTTGAATATGTCATATTAGAGACTACTAATAGTCCTGTTAGGGATTACTGAATTTGCAGCAGAAAGACAGAAATGTTTTAAATACAATTCGTTTGCAATACTTTTATTAATTCCAACATCTGGGATGCTAGTAATTAAATACTACAATGATAACAGGTTTTCCTCTTTCATTTTCTTGTCAATGCATACTACAAAAAATTATTTATGCAGTAAAAGTCCTACAGAGAAAAATCCCATGGCCAAAAAAAACCCTTTCATTCCTATTTCTTCTGTGCAGGCTGCCATGAAACCGACTTTAATCCTCCAACTGGTGTTTCCCTCATAAACACTCAGCAAGACACAACTGGCACTCTCACACTCGCCTGCAAAGCTGTATTATCTTCTGCAGAAGAGTGACTCTGGTTTAAGGCAGTACAACTGGACTGAAGGAGAGAGCTGGCTTAATTCCTGGCTCCCTAACAACATTCTTGCATGACCCTGATTAGATTTTTCTGTGCCTCAGTATCCCATCTCTAAAATCAGGATAATATGCTCTTTGTCTGCCCTGCCTGTTTAGATTGCAGCCTTTCAGTATTCTCTTACTATTTGTCCATACACTGGGACCACAATGGGGCCCTTCATTTTGGCTGGAACCTCACTATGACAATGGAACAAGCAACAAATAAGATAACTTGCAGTGTGTTTTACAAGCAGTTTGTGACAATCTTGACAGAAATTTGGGTTTTTTGATTAAGGACATAAGTTATTAAGGCTTAAAGAACGTATTATAAAAATGAAATTTTCACAGCTTTCTAGGCCACCTCTTTAATAACATTATTGTTATTATTATTACCATTAAAAATAAAATAGCATTACCAGAAAAATATTTCTCAGAAAACGACCAATTTTTATAGTAGGGAAAATGATGAGTAAATGAGCAAATAAACATTGAGAAAAATAAAATCTTTAATCTTATCTATGTAATTTTACAAAATGCTAAGTATTTCACTGATCTTCACTTCTCCCTACAACAAGAGCCAAGGCCAAGAACATCTTTTAATTTAACTCTCACTCAAGATAGAAAGTGTCTCCTCATTCTTAAACAACAGTTGGATATTAAGTGGAAATGTATTGTCTAAATGTACTACCTGAAAGGACACAATTATGACAATTCTCTGAGCTTTTTCTGTATTGCCTCTTACACCTACAACAGCACCTCTTTTCAGGAATATTGCCTCTCATCTAACTCGACTCTCTGAAGAAAGATACTTCCTGATAGACTTTGAATAACATCTTTTTCCTTCACACAGTTCCAAATGAAATAGTTTTAGCTCTCTTTCTTGTTGGCATACAGATCAAGCTTCTGCTTAAAGTGTTCAGCTGTGGGGATTTTTCAGTTAGAGCATTTTATGACAAGGAAAAATAAAGGAGAAAAAATATTAATGAATAACAGGAGGTGGAAAGATGAATGAGAAACTTTCTAACCGAAGTTCAAACATACAAAATATCTACCTCAAGGCCAATTAGACAAAATAGTAAAAAAATTCTTACAAATTGAAGAGCAGCCTATAGTTGCACTATCACACAACTCCAGAAAACAGCTCTCATTCTAAGAATTCTGGTCTCAAGGGAATAATTATCTTTGCAAGTGCAATCAGTCAAATACTTGTACTGTCTGAAAAAGCATACATACATCATCAGCTCTTACATTGGGATTTATATAGTACACTTTCATGCACAACACAAACATTTCCCAGGATAGGAATATGCTCCTACTGGTTCAACATGCTGCCTACAGAAAAACAAGTCAGGCAATGCAGCACTCTGTGCTGGTACAGTAGTCTCGTCCTCATTGCAGGAAAGAAAAGCAGTTTTGCTGGACTAACTGAGTCCATGACAAGAACCTGCTAAATACCTCAGGGAGTGTTCTTACCTCTAAAAGTCACAACCTTTAAAGAACATGGTCATGAAGGGCTCAGGTCAATACAAGTCTGTATGCCACCAAAGTGCCCAAAAATCTTTGGTATGAACATATTAAAGAAGATATAAACACTGCATTCAGAGGTATTCTGTTCCTTCTACCTCCCTCCTTAGTGGTACTACTTAGTGCTACTAACAGTTTCTCAAAGATGCAGGATCAACCACAATTTAAAGCAATTTAAATAAAAATAAAGCTTTGCAGTTAAAGTGACCATTCTCTAAAGGAGCAAACTCCACTAGCAAGACAAGCTCATGAAATTTGCTGCCATTAAATGAGAGTAAAAATAAGTATTTTGCTTGTACATCAAGCAAAAAAAGTCCTTAAGAAACTTGAGATTTTATCAACTAAAGAATGAGCAGAAGAAATTCTAAGTATTTTCCCTCTGAAACATCAAAATACTTCAGTTCTGAAGACCTTCAAAAAATTTAAAGGGCAAGCCTAAAGTAACCTGACCATCTAGTAGTACCAAAGAAGCAAAAGAAAGAAATGAAAAGCAATGGAAGACATACTACTTGTGTCTGTCATCAACTTGTTATGTTGCACAGTACCTACGCCTGAGACAAATTATTGGTTTAATATTGTCAAAGGCATACATGCTAATATAATAAAAGCTATTAATGGGGACTCTTTCCTTTTAATGAAAGAAAGAAGCAGTTTATTAGCTCAATCATGCTATTGTTGTTTCAATTTCTGCTACACTGAATACTGCACAAGTCATATTCTCACCTGCACATACATAATACTCACTATCTATCAAACAAAAAATGCAACAATTTTGCTTTTGTCTCTCAGAGACTTGGGAATGCTTCAGATGTCTCCAGAGCTGTTTTTTGTCTCCTAGACAGGAGAAAAATGTGGTTTTTGTGAAATAAAACTACTCAAATATGGAAAGATAAGTTTTTCCTAATTTTAATCTTAAATACATGACTACTACAAGGATCTGTCCAGCTCACTGCTCTTCACAACAGCAGATCACTTTCTGCTGCTTGGCAGCAGCAATGATTTCCTAGTACCTGATTGGTACTTCAAAGGGAAAAGTATCACACAGTAGCATCTCTTCTTCAAACACCATGAAGTAGCATTTCTAAGACTTAAGTTTTTCTCTTTAAAGGAAGATCACTGCAGGTGATCAAGTATCAGCAGGCTGAGTCGAGATGTGCCACACTGATGAAAAAAATAAGAATATTTCAGATCCATTTAACCAGGAAAGTAGTAAGCCTCCTCAGTGCAGCCACTGAGTTGCCACTCCTTTCAGAAGGTACACTGCAGCTTCACTGCTGTTGACGCCTGACTGAAATTAGGATATGAAAGGCTCAGAGATATTTATTGGGCTCAGAATATCATAACACACACAAAGAAAACTTCACCAAGATTAAAGCAAGCTGCTGAAAATGGCCCTGCTCAGTGACTGTCTGAGGTTCTTGGCACAAATGTGCAAAAGGTCAGCACTGACCCTTTCTGACACAACCTGGTCCCAAAATGATGCTTTTGCCAGCACCCAGCTTCCTGCATTAATCTCATCCACCTAACAGCTCGCTGATATGGGCAGACCACTTAACACCTCTTATGCTGCAGTCTGATGCCTGTCGACATTGCTTAGAAGCAACCTCCCTTCCAGCATTATATTCTTCTGAGGATTTGGGTTTAGAAAAGTAATTGTTCATTTATTTCTGAGGATTGGGGTTAGGGAAGCAGTTGCTAATTTATTTCATCCAGTACTGAGAGTGCTGTGCTAGCTCTTCAACAACTAAAAAAATAACAACCAACCAGTTATGTTTAAAGATTGATTTTTGTGTTTAGAATCCACATTTTTTTCTTCAAGTCTGCTGTGCCCCTTAGTACTCCATGATTTATCTAATTGCAGGGTCATTGGAGCAAGAGGTTTCCTAGATGAAGTTCAAGATACAGCTCTTCAGAGACACTCAGTTCTGTGGCACATACCTGGCTTCAGGAGTGATAGTGCCTTGAACTGAGAAAAAGAAGATAGAAGAGCAAAAATACACTGCCTTGTCTCATGAATTTAAAGTACACTCCAGCATCATAGAGCAATAAAAAGTCATCAAGATGCACAGACAGAGACCACTTAGGAGACTTTTTCACCAACCCCATTTAACAAAAATATCTTCCACATTATCACAAGGAACAAACCTTATCCCCATTTACTTTAACAGTACAGGTCTTTGAAGGGCTGTTACTAATTACTTCATAATCCATCAGACAGGACAGTGGACACAGAAGGACCCAAACCCTGCATTCCTTCATCCCCCTAAGGGGAAAGCTTTTAGAAAAATTTGTCAAATTCTTAGTGTCTTTCCCTGTACATCAAGAGGAGTTACATACATCTGTAACTTACAATTAAACACTTCCAAATTTACGAACGAAAAGCATCACACAAGAAAAGAAGTATATCCATTATTATGCACATTAGAATAAATGCTAGCAACTCATCTGCAACTTTATGTGATAATTACAATGGCATAAGTGACAGCTAATTCCTATCAAAGCATTTCATCTGGAAAAAAAAACACTGGTATTACTACTTTTCCAAAAGAATGAATTCAACTAAATTCAGCTTCTGGGAAAAAAAAACCAAAACCCACAACAGAAAGTAGACTGAATATGGTACAGCAGCCATGTGAGTGAATATCTGTCCACTAAAAATTTGCATGTTCTCCAAGCTGCAGATCAGAAGTAAACTCTGGATCTTTTTGCATGAGCTGAAGCTGCTTCAGTATAGAGAGGTACATCAACATTTTGAGGGATGCAACACAGCACAGGACTGCACTGTGTATGCTGTTGTAGCACCAAAGCTGTAGAAGGCACCAGCCTCAGGAATCTTGCCAGCAGGTTGGTGAGAGATTAATGTGGTGCATGGATTTAATGAAAAGTAATGAAGGGTAATACAACACCAGACAGAATCATTATTCTGTCTGTAATCATTATTAAAAGAGTCTGTGAAATTCTTTGTTAAGGAGTCTAAATACCTATAATAGTCTAACACTAACAAGCACTAACACCCCACTCACCACAGCACAAAGAATGACCATATACAGCTGTAAAGTGCATTTTTGGAGTGTCATTCACAAAACCTCCAAGTTAGTGATGTGTACTTCTTCAACAATCTCATCTTGGATAGACATGTGAGTTTTGTTGAACTGTGTATCTGAATGGCAGACACAACTTGTTAATGTAAACTCCCTGTTAATGAAGCTTCTGTAAATCATCTGTACAACTACTCTGTACTTAAATATCATCTTGTTTCTAAGATGATCATAAATATTTTTTCCAATAACTTTCCAACGGAAAGGATATTCTGTAGTCATCAGAGCAGAAAGGCTGAACAGACCATTTTTTTTTCCAAGTATTCATCATAGAAAGCATCTGCCTAACAAGAACTCTTAAGTCCCAAATACACTTTCTTCCAGAGTGTTAGAATACAAAGCAACTTCAAAGCTTCTTAAATTAATTTTATACCACATTTGTTATTTCATGTTCAAGTGCAGTACATATTTGATACCTAAAATGTGGTCATTTGACTGTTTAAAACTTCTCTCTCAATTGCAAGCACTAAAGAGTAAAGAATCCTTGTAGTTTATAAAACTGGACTCTTTTTATTTTGATTATAACAACGTTTTTCTACAATGCAAAAAGCCTGGAAGAACTGTGGAAAAGAAAGCATGAACTACAGAGAAACAATTCCTCTGAGTAAGTTACTAGGATACATAGTTACTGCATAGTTACATGACCGTATAATAGAATTCAGGCAGTTTGGACATCTTACCTACACATTTCTTTACCGATTCAATAAGTTTTTTTACTATCTGAAAAATTATTTTATAACTTTATTATTCTACCTATATTTGAAATACTTGAAGGGTACTAAAAACTTATAATATTACCTTTTTTCAACAAGATTTCATGCTAGTGAAAGAGTTGTTCTTTTCTTCCCGATTGTATCATCCTAAATTCTTCATAAACACAAATTAGAACTTGTTAATTACTACTTTGCTATTCTTTCATCATTTAAGTGAAAGCAGTTTCTTTTTCATGCACCAGCTGAATTTTACAGCTAACACTAGCAAAGTCATCAGCTATTAAATTCAACAGCAATACACTAACATTTTCAGTAGAAAACACAGGCATAACTAAGATTTAACCCTGGATTCAAAATTTTTGTCTGTATCTCCACATATATAAAGTGAGAATATTGAGTTTCATTTTAGAATTATATTTTACAGCAAGGAGAATATTTCAACTATTTCCCACTTACAGTTTAGATGCTGACCACTACGCTATTCACAATTAATTTATTTTGGTTTAGTATCAACAGGGTAGCTACCAGAAATTAACAGATGACTCCTCTTGTCAAAGAAAGGAGAAAAAAAAAAGAGAAATAATGAAAAAAATTGTAATGCTATAAAATAAAAATCACTAGTAATGATTCATGCCCAGTTAATTATCAAAACATGCCCCAATTCTTATTAAAATAACATACTCACAGCTAGCTCACAATCACTGTTGACATTCCAAGTGCTTTACAACTACATGTTTCAGTAACCTTACAGGGACTTACTTCTCTGTGGAAACAGAGCATTACAAAATGTCAAACTTGTTGCAAAACTGCTGATGAATTTGTGAATAAAATCATCTCTACTAAAAGTCCACCAAAAGGATATGCTATACAATAAATAAACCAAAACAAAAAATTAAAGCATTCCTTCCAGGTGAATATTTTTTCTTTGGCGGGGGGGCAGGGGAAGCAAATAATACAGCAGTATTTTTTTATTTCACACACTTGAATTGCATTTCACTTTATTAAAAGTTACAGAACAAAGTACATTTCTATGACTAGATTACTGTGGTATCACCATGGCATCTGCATACAAGAATATAAGGATCTCCTCAGGTGCACAGATTTGACTGCATGGCTCTCAGTTACATTCAGAGGACTTCTAGATGTTACAACCTCCAGACTTAGATGAAAAAGTGATGTGCCCATTTTCAAAACAGTTAGTATTCTGAAATTTTAAGGAAGATTTTGGACATGTAAGGTGAGTGAGATCATTTGTAATGGGAACTATGCTGCTTTTAATGAAATCTTTGCCCTTTATCTGCCCGTGCAGAACACACATACCAAAGGAACTGTAAGCAGTCGGTAGCCCAGACACATCAAAACTCAGGACACTTTAAGCAAACAAAACCTTAATCATTTACCACACTTCTTGATTGCTTCAAACACATTCTGATGATTTGCGAGCTCCCATCGTCTTCACATTAGGCATATCTGAAGCACTTACACAAAGCAAATTAGGCAAGAGGTCACACTACTAGGCAGGACACATCCCCTGAAACTTCAGATGATCCATTCCCAGACCCTGCCATGGTACGAATTCCCCCTGGCTCTTCTTGCCTATCCTACCCCATGGTAATTTCCGCTCACCTCTAGCCCCCCTCCAACCTTTCGCTTGCTCAAACCTCTCCAATTTAAACAAAGCTATGGGTGGGAAAAAAAAACAGCCAGGAGCAACTCTATGTAAAAGAAGATATCACATACAACAGAACAAGCAAGTTCCTTGCATTGCAGCAAGAAATGTCTCTGAATGAACCAACTCCAATAGGACCACTCTGAGTCAATTTTCTTTCTTAAAAATAAAATAATTAACTGTTACCTACTAAAGAGAAGGAAAGCCTCCTTCCAGCTACAGAGCATACACGGTAGCATCAAATTGCTACTCTACCAACTCCTTTGATCTAAATACAAATTCTGAAGAAAAAGAACCCCACATTTCTAAGTTTATTATGCAGCCTGCCAAGAGCTTTAGAGGAGTGTGTTACTAAAGCATTAAAACTGTGTGTGTTGGTTCTGAAAGGGTAAATTGTTAACCAAACCAAAATGAAACCAACAATATCCTTAAAAGGTGGCTGCACTTTTAAAATACAGAAGTATCATGTTTACCTTATTTGCTGTTATAGGAAAAAAGTCTCCAGACAGGTATTTTATTACTTTAGGACATCAGGAGATCTGACTATCTTCAGAACCCCCTTTCCATCCATTTACTGTTACACTCCCAAAGGAGGTGATAAGCAGAGAGAAACAAACCAGTAATGCCAAGTCAAAGTGACACGTGTCCAGCCAGACTCACTGTCCAGAGGCCACAGGGAAAGATCTCTACTAAGAATCAACAATGTTTAACTGGCAGCAGATGTCAACTACAGGTTGCCTGATCAGGGCAGGAAACAGCTCAGATGCTACTAAAGACAAGGGCAAACTGTTCCAAACACCTGCAAGACAATACACTAAATACTGACAGTAAACATATTTAAGCCCTAGACATCTTTCAAACCAGTATCTCATGTGAAAGTTTTGTATCTATACAAACCCCAGGTATAGGCTTTTGCTTTGTTTCAATTGTTGTTTTTATTGCAATATCACTGAAAGAATTCTCAGGAAGCTGTTTCTGGCAAGAAAAACAGTTCTCCTAAAACATTGACAATGGACAAAGATTGTCTTAAAATACCAGCTATATAAAATGCAGACACATACCAACCAACTCCCAAACACTAGTTACACTTAAGGGTATATAATATATACTTTTTATAGCTAAAACCAGCTAAAATAGACAGCTGGATCAAAATAAGAAACTCAGAAGAGAAACAAATAAATAATAGTATGATTTCTTGTAATTTTTAAAATTATTAAAATATGACTAGCCAAGTAAGACAAACAATTTCAAATGTATCACAGATTAAAGCCAGTTTTCATTTAGGCAAAAGAGCCCCCACACACTTATAAAAGTTCTAACATTAGCTCAAGGAATATAAGTGATACCTTGAAAGAAGGTCATTTTGAACCATCAGATAACAAAAATCTTGAAACCCAAGAGCAAACATTATTCCAGACAATTTTCTAGGTATCAGCACATGTGTGTACACATATGCATATATTTTTAGGAAATCTGACTGCAGATTTTCAGCATATAGCAATGCTCTGATACCATCCCTCATCTTAATCCAGCTAACTTGTGTGCTTTATGTCTTTTTAAGACTGCAAATGTATATTTGCACTGCACTTTGTTGCTAGTGTATCCAGCACACAATTTAAATATGGCCTGATGCTACTGTCAGGATTCTGCACTACCTTATTGCATCCTTAAGCTCCCACTTAAGCTCAAAGCATTTCAATCGCACGCTTCCATGTCCACACTGCAGAACCCATCCTGTCTGTAGCATCCTGAGGAGTCACTACTGTAAAAACAACATTTTTCCCTCCTGACAGATCAGCACGGCTCTCTCAGCAGGTGACTGGCAGTAAGAAAGGAGAGTTTCAGTTCCATCAGATGCAGAGAGATGGACATACTTCTCTGCTGGAGCCAGCACCTGATCTATGTGCCATATCAAGAACATAGTGTTTAGCCAAGTAAGCAGGCTTCTGCCCATTTCAGGACAGGAACTCTTCTGGTATGACTGCTGCCATTTGTCTCTTGCAGAAGCATGCAGTGACATTTTGGCAAGGGAAGTGGGGAAGAGAAGAAGGGCTTTTTTGTAATCAACAGATATCAGATGGAAACACATGGCTCAAGATGCCTAGCTTTTTTGTAGGTAGGACACTGATACAAAAAGTCAAGAAAATGCCCTGAATAGTCTGGAGCTGTGATGTGCTATACGAGGTTCTGAAGCTCTGCATCTTATTTCTTCTGAAGGGAACACAACTTTTGTAAGATAACAGTCCTAATCCATTTAAACTTTGAGACTATGGCATGACAATGTAGAGCATAATTTTTTTCAACAAGTAATTTGTTCCTGTAGAAAGCAAATGAGAAGTAAGAACTTTGGTGCTCTTAACCTCCAGCCTGAGTAACAGCACCTAACAGGAAGGTAAAGCTCTGAGCTTTCTACGGAACCACTGAGTTTCCATACATTTTAAAGATCTTTATCCAACAGCAATAGTGATACCGATCTGCCTAATACATAGCCCAGCAAACCACTGCCTTGGCTGGACACATCACGCCAGCAGAATAACTTTATCTGACTAGTTCCTCCAACTTTTAATCAATCTCTCCCTCCTGCAGGGTTTCAAGTCTCCTTGAATTCTTGCTTTCATATTAGAAATTATCCTTTTTAGTGCCTTATGTCAAAGCAAATATCACATTTTGTTGTCATATTTGCCACAGTCTCAAATACAATTTACGTGAATACAGGTATGGACTAAATGATGCTGGGAAGGTTAAGCAGACCAATTATCTGATTCATCTTGGCAAAGCTGTACTCCACAGCTTTACAGCAGATCCTGACCTAATCCAACATTTGCTGGATAACAGGACATACCTATTGAGGAGATCATAACAAAGTCCAAACACTCAGTCCAGCTTACTATACAAGTAACATTAAAGGTGACTCCAATTGTAAACGTCTAAATATTTTGTATTTACTCAAACAAAAACTGAGGGATCAGATACCCATTAGGCTGTGCAACATCATCACAGGCAACAACAAGGAACTGAGAAAAACTCAGATTTCCTGAGCCTTTAGAATCTCCTCATGGTACCACTACAAGGTAGCACAGGATATATGAGACCCTGTACACTCCCAACCAGAAAAAGCTCACATTGGGCTTCAGAGTTCACATGGCTCTGCAATAGAACACATATTAACACATATTTGGAGCAAACCTCATTGTCCAGTTCGGTTTGTTTTAGCCCTTCCAACTGCAGCAAAACCAACAACAAAGTCTGTTCCACAGTACTGAAATTCTTTAGTTTTTGTTGGGTGTGTAAGCCCCAAACCTTGGTATTTAATACAAATAAATTCAATATTGCCTATTTTCAATTCACACTGTCTTTTTCACATTCACATTCAAGCAATTCACATTGTCTTTTTTTACAGTTTTTGGAGGCAGCAATACTGGTAAGGGGATGAGGGTGAAGAATTTATAAACTTGAGATGCAGCACATTTGCTCTCTGCTTATTTTGTATACAGTGCTTACAAGAGTTATAGGACTACTGATGCTGGGAAAACCTCTGAGAGCAGGTTAGGTGCTTCCTTTAACCCCACATACATAACTTTTCTCATCTAGGTTGAATCTACCTTACATCAGCACTGACTGGTCTTCCTGTCAACATAACCAAGAAAAAATGTGACACTTTGACCCAAACTGAGGGTGATGTTACAAAAAAGAGGCAAACTAAATGATACATATACTGATATCCTTCAAACAACTCCTACTGTTTCTTTTGCAAAACTAGGATAAAATGAGTTCTTATACAATTCATTAGATATTACAGAGCCTTTTACTCTACCACAAAGATTGATCTCCTATGTCCTAATAAATCCATGGCCAAGAAGGCAGCACCAGGGAAAAACCTGCTGACAAAGATTGTTTTGCTTTGCAAACCAAGTCAAGGAAAGTGTTTGGGTCCAGCTGTCAGTTACCTGACCTTACAATGAGAAGGCACAAACTATCTGCAATGCTTCTGAAAAGGCCAACAATTACATTGGTAAATGATTAAGTTATGCTTAGAATTAATGACTGGAGGGATATTAATGGTTTTGATTACAAGAAAAAAACAAAAGGAGATTTGAAAGTGTAACTTCCTCTTTTACCTGCTGTTAAAGGACAGTCCCTTCTCACTCACCACATTAGAAAGCTGCTTTTTGCTTTTTCCTTAACATGAAATTTTTTTAACAAAAGAAGCAGTAACAATGTATGAAATTTTAGGGAGTTAGAACAAAAATCTTCCTTATGATCTGTACTGACTTTCTATGTTAAAACAGGCCACAGAATTTAATCATACTATTTTAACCTCAAACCCAAGATTTATGGATGGCTAAAGCACTGTGTGCTTCCAGGGAAATGACCAGGGCCTTATGCGAGGATTTTGTGCAACAGAGTCTACTACATCCCTTGATAAGCTGTTCCTATTTAATTGTATCATTAGAAAACTGCATCTTATTTCTACTCTGAACTGATCTAGCTTCAGCTTTTAGCCATGAGAATCCCCTTAATCTACCTGACAAAGAACTATCTGTCAGATACCTTTGCCCTGTCTAAGTACTTACAGACTTATCAGGTAGCCCCTACTGTCTGTTGATAAACTAAATAGATTGAGCTTCTTAAGTCTTCCATTCTAAAGCTGCTTATCCAGGCCTCAAATTAATGTAGATTTTTTCTGAACTCCTTCCAGTTTTTCCAACACCAGATGTGGACATGAGAACTGGGATACAGCACTTCAGTAAAGCTGTATAAAACATAGCAGTATTCATCTCCCCCTACTCTCCCAATCATGCACTTTCAGCCTCCTTCAAGACTACTTTGCACAAGGAGTAACACTTCAATTAATCAACTCTCAAAAGCAATTCTTCCATGTCTACTTACATTCTATCTAATTCTTCCAAATATAAAAAATTCAGAATGGACCAAGTTTACTTGTTTGCTGTAAAGAAAAATACATGTATTTTTAACCCCTATTGCTTAAGCTCCAAGTATGACGAAATGTATAAATTCAGGGTCTGTATTTTACAAGAGAAAAACTGCAGAGAAAGATTACACTGCAATCATGTAATAGTTACCCAATTTAAAGCTCCCTCTTTAAACTACTATTTCATTCAATAAACTCAACATTTACAACCTATTTTGCACTATGGCATTCTGATGCTTACTTATATATTCACCTCTTGAGGCACTGGGTGGTCACAGCAGGTTTTACTCTCAGCAAAATCCAGTGGGCACAACGAAAAATTGCTTCAGGCTAAAGTCAGTGTTCTTCCAGACAAAAGGCAGAGCTGCAGGCTGGTCATGGAGGATTTGCTAATGTTATAAATCTACCCATGTAGTGAAAATTAATTGCCAGTTATAATCTTCAATTATTACTGTATCACCAGCTAGTTCCCCTTCCTATCCTGAAGTAAAATCATGAAGTATCTGGGATGACCATTTTCACAACACAACAAAAAGAAAACTGCCAAAAAATCCAATTAGAGATTATAAAATCATATCCTATCATATCTGGTGAAGTCCATGGTCCTCACTGGTAGAGCAGGTGCAAAAAAGATGACAGTAACGTTTGCACAGAAAAGGAGCAAGCAACATCCAATTCTGCCTTTAAGTAATGTAAAAATTACTGAAAAGCACCATACTAGAATATGTGGTGACTTACTAAAATATAGTGAAGTACTGCTATGGGTTTTTGCTGTAATAAGAATTGACCTATTCTTCTAAGTGTGGCTTGGATAACTGTTCTTTGAGGGAAAGATAAACCTCAGCAATATATTTTGAAGTACGTCAGTCCTTACTTTAATGTAAGTAAATGTAATTTAAGTAAAATTTGGTGTAAAGTAAGTAAAGTAATATAAGTAAAATTTGGTGCCAGTGGCAGCATCAACTTTTGAAAAACACTAAACAGAGTGCTAGTCAATAAAGCCTGCCACAACCAATCATAGGGAAAGATAATGTTCTTTGGTATTCTGCTTTTTCTTTTTCCCCCCATAAATAAATACATTCTATTCTGTATTCTCTTTGTAATCTAGAAATAAGGCATCGTTCCTTTCCTTTCAAAATTGTTATGCGACGACATACTTCAGTGAGGCCTGGATTATACCCTATGAGTAGGGAATAGTAGCTTTTAGTGTTCTTTCAGCTAATTCCAGTGCAGGTATGATTGGTCTTCCAGCAGTAGCAGCCATGTTTGCCTATCCTCTTTCAGTGACAAAAAATTTCTGCACATAGCTGGTAGGACACCTTGGGCCACTTTACAAAGAGAGGTGATCTGTAAACATCAGTAGTCAACTTGCTGCTTCTCATGATTTTTTCCCATCAATTCATTCCCTCTGCCTTTCCTCATATTGACATGAATCCTACTTCATACCCTTCCCCTGGATATATACACATCATCCTGATTATTACTCAAAGCAGGTTCAATATAATGATTTTGAACACAGGGAAAGTCTCTCCCATAACATCACAACACTAAAATGAGAAAGCCTTTTTAAAGGCACTTGTTCTGCGTATTGTTTTCATAGCACACTATGCTTACACATGGTATGTCAGAAATCTGCCATTGAAAACCCACATTGAAAGAGGTTCTCCTAAAAGAAATTTAAACTTCAGAGAAATTTGGACACAAAATTTGGAAACAAAAACTTTGACACAGGCCCATTCTAAGGTAGACAGTCAAGAACAAGAGTCAAAACAGTTTAGAATTTTGCATGTCACTTACTCTTCAAGCCTGTAATATACAAACAAATAGGCAGAAAAGAACTAATACAGAAGAAAGAGTGTAAAAGAATGACAAATGTTGTTGCATACACAATGTGTTAGTTTCTCTTCACTTTCTGCCTATAGTAGCAAAACTAGGGCACTATTCAAAAGAACAGATGAGGCTGAAGCCTAATAATAAAGGGAATGTTTAAGTATTTGGAGAACAGAGGGCATGTTTAGGGAACAGAGTTAAGTAAGATTAAGATTTATCTTTCAATATTTATGTTATTTTTGCAGTCTGGCAATTACAATTAGTTTTGCTTTCCAACTCCGAGACAGTAAGACAATATTAACAAAACAGGGAGAGTTTATTTTTACAAATGAACTGCTTTCACTAGAAATCTGTTCTGTATGCTACTTTCCTGTGTGCTATACTATCAGCTTTGATGCCTCCTTCCTCCACATCAACTAATTATTCTCTACCTCCTTCAAATTCCTCCTTAAAATAGCTCACTGCATGAAATTGTTCAACATTCATAGACTGATTTTTGTCTTCACAACATACACTACTTATAGTTTTGTCTGAAATGTATTGGAAGCTCTCAGAAATAGAGACGATATCTTGCTGTTCTAAAGCCAACACTTAATATATGTTACATCATTTGAACATACATGACACATCTCTTTAGAACTTTTCCAAATACACACTTAATTACAAGGTATTAAAAAAACTCAAAACAAATGAAAAGCCTACAAGAACTCCCACAGTGGATATACTCTTACCTTCCAGGAAAGCGATAAAAGTTTACAATACCTTTGATTTGCCAAGGAGCTTGGAAAACAAACAGAATAGTGACAGGCATCTTGAAAAGCTGGAAAGAATAATGAATGCCACTCAAATAAAACTCACAGCATTGCCTCCTTGAGCAATGCAGTCAAGAATAAATTTTTTTGATGAGAAAGAAACCCAAAAATATGTAAAGCTGCATTACCTCTTTCAAAATTTAAATACCTAAAAGGCTTGGTAATGTTCACACCCAGTGTGTTGCGAGTTATGAGAGAAGCTGAAGAAAACTTACACCAAGCACAGAATGTTCGAAGACTCTATTAAAAGCTCTATACACACAGCTCACCATAATTTCAAGAGCTGAAATATTTTTCCTCCCATTTCTCCTCATGTTTTTCCATTGCCATGCATTCAGTTTCTTAATATATTTGCCCAAGGTTCTCCAAGTCCTCTAAAAAGCCAAAAATACAGCAAAAGCATGAATACAATCAGAACCACAAAACTTCATGATAGTGCACAAAAAAAACCAAACACCTGAGAGACCCTGAAAAGAAAATCTGAAGACTTTTTTCTTTCCCTGTTTTCTCAGCACCTCTGCATGGTGACGTGTATAAGCTGCTGGGATGACTGAACATTGATAACATACGGGGACATGCAGAAAGTTGCTTGGGAAAGGCAGGCAAGGTAATGAATAAAGCCTTCCAAGTCAAAGGATCAGCTCAATGCTCTGCACGTGAAGGAACAAATCTCCCCCACAGCATTTTCCTCTTCTTTAAACAGATGTTTAGATCTACTAAAGAGATGTGAAAACCTAGGATTAACTTCTTAGACACTGAATGACATGAATGACAGCCATTCCATGTAACCCCTCTAAAATTACTATGTCCTTTCTCAGAGAAAAAAAAAAAAAAAGAGAGTGCTGTATCATAAAGCATGCCTGCCTGTAGCATGTAGACAGGAACAAGCTGCTTTGCCCTGCAAGACAAGCAAAAGCCATACAACCATGGTTACCGCAGCACCGCGCCCAAGCTCTCACGATACACCCTGAGCAGTACGACATTACCGGGGGCCCAGTCCACGATAATGCAATCCCGTGGCCTTGTCTCAGCTCTGGAAGCAGGAAGCACAAGTCAGTATCAGTATGTAACAAATCATGTAGATATATTATCTAGTTATGATGCACTGCAAGGAACAGAATACTTTCATGTCCATCATGCTATGTGATAGATATGACCAGACACTCCTCTCTTCTTGAAGAGCTTAATTTTTTGTGATGGTTTTTGCTCTGCTTGCCAATATCAGGTCCAACTTCACCAAGCCTGAACTCATGCTCATCTTAAACATCCATTTTCTTCACTAGGTTCTCGCCTGTCCTAGAATTTGCAGTGGAAAAAAGAACCAGTCTGAAAATGAGGTTATTGCACATTTTCTCTCTCTCTCTCTCTCTCTCTCTCTCTCTCTCCTGCTGCTTACTAATCTGTGCCATTCCTCCAGTTGAGCTGAACCCACACCTGCAATTTCAGCCTTTTTTCTTCCTACTTTTGACTCACTCCTCAAACCTTTTCTTTTGTATCTATTTCTTTCTCTGCAATAGATTGCAAATATTTATTCCAAGAGAAAGCGAGAAAACATAATAACCATTTCACATTCTCCCTTCCCACTCTCTTTCTCTCCCTTACAGCTCTCCCTTCTTCCTCGTACAATAGAGGTAAAACTCATCTGTCCCACTCTCTCCTTGCCTCACTTGCATGAGCCCATACCTCACATCTCCTTTCTCCTCCCGCTCTGACAGAACACCAGGACAGCCAATGAATATTTTCTGTGTTTGGAAATCTACTTCTGACCCCTTGATTCTCTAACTGCATTACTCGTCCTGTCCTTCTTTCACCTCTAAGCTTATTATGTTCTGTTTGATAACAAATTACACTTTTGTCTATAAATTCAGCGTGAGTTTCCTTCATCTGTCCCTTGCAATACAGTGAAACTATTTTCACTAAAATGTCTAAAAAACTTTTACTATTGCAGTATCACAAATTAATCATTTCCATCACCCATAACCCTTGTGCATTCTTCATAAAAATTAAATGCCTTTCTCCTTTTGAAGCATTCACTCTCTGTTTCCGACTTCATGACTCTCCCCTCTCCTACTGTCCATCCTTCTTGTACCAATCCCTTCACAGAGTACTGGCAGGCTCCTTATTCTTTCTTTGTCTTCTAGCAGGTCTCCATTGAGCTGTATCTTTTGCTACTACTTTTATGTCTGAGAATTTTACATTGTTCCTGAGAACAGGTCTTAAATACAGTAGATTTACATCTAAACAAAAAAATCTCATTCTATCTGACACGTCTTGCCACTGAGTAGCTGTTAGCTTCAGCTCGAAACAGCCAGAACAGAATTTAGATCTCACCACTCCTACCCTTTTTTCTCCACCTCCTCTCTGGATCACCCTGGACAGCATAATCAACTTGTCCATCATTCGGAGAAAAAACACTGTGATAAACTAGTATGTCATCTTTGCCAGTAGTTTCTCTGTTAAACCATTCATTCAGGTTACAGCTAAATCTAAATGATTCTTCCTGTCTTGCATCCCTAGGACAAAGTCTTCTCTAAACATCTTCAGAGCTAAAGGTTTGTCTGGGCCTTCACCTCACATTAGTTGTATTTACTTATTTTACACGTTGACAAACATTATCCACCTTGTTCACACTGTTCCAAGAGCTCCTTCTCCTATACTCGCATACTACTTTACTCTCTGCATCCTTCTATGCACAATCCTCCATTACAAATTTGAATTTGGGAACAACCCATCTTTGCCTTCCAGTCTCCTCTGTTTTATGTACACTAAACTGTCCACATCCTACTTGCTGTCACACCATTTGCTCACATTTCTAATTGGTTCATGGCATTAGTATCCATTTATGAAGCTTTCAACAACCAGCCTGCATTTTCATTCAGGCCAATTTCCACACCTGAGTAAGGATACCTTCCAAGCTCTTGCAAAATGACTTCACTGCCATCCAGATATCATTTTAAAACTTTCCTTGTTACAGTTCTAAGAAAGTCACTTTAGTTTAGGCTAAAGTCAACCACATTGAGAAACTAAGTGCTTTTGTTTGTCAATATTAAAACTTCTGCTTCGTCATACATTAAAAAATTAGTTCTCTGCAGCACAGTTTCACAACACACACAAGTACACACCCTTCCTCCCTTTGCTGGTATCCAGCAGAGTAGCATCTTGTGCCTGATGGGGCTGCTAGGTGCCTCAGCTAGGCATTAGGATCATGCAAATAATAATACTGCCTCCCTAGTCATTGCAGTAACAGATCAATTACTTATATTCTTCCAGATCATTGTCTTCTGCCTATCTCCATTATCAGACCCAAACAAACAAGGCTCTGTCAGTGTTTGCTGTGGTGGCATGGGTCCAACAAACTTTTTAGATGTAAATCATTGTATCATCCTGTCTCAGTAAAACATAACTAAGAATATCTTAAGAAACAACTACATATGCTATCACATGATAATCTACCTAATCTTGACAATCACTAGTGGCCAGCCTGAAAGCCACCTGAGGACAGGGTACTCATCAGAGATTAAAAAGTGAACACACAGAAATTATTTACATTTCTTTAAATCTCAGCTTCCATTCTGGCCATTTCATCTCAAAATGATGACAAGCTCGTCACCTTATTCTATTACTGGAGAGGTCCATTCCCATCCTCTTTTGTCTTGCTAGAGAAGAGAATTTTGATCCAGCAAACTTCTCAACAGCTACTGATATGACATTAGCATTGTTCAAATATAACTTCAAATTCCCAAACTCTGCCTGACCCCTATGTCTAGTCCCCTGCAGTAGGAAAAGGAAGAGAAAGAATGACTGGACAGAAAACATGAAACACTGTATAATATAAACAAATATAAACAAAATAAGGAACATAAAGATCACATAGAACCAAACCCTATGAACTCTTGCCCTTTGCCAGTCATTCTTATGTCTTGATGCTACTTCACCAGTCACTCTTCTGTCTCTTCTGCTGAACACCTGCTCCCAGGGAACGGAAAGGGAAGCCAGCCTAACCCCCTGTGTACCACGCACAGCTCTGTCACAATACAACTGCTTCCGTTTTACGGATGATTCAGGAGGGGCCTGCAGATTAAGTGAAACTGCACTAGACATACTGGAACCAGCAGATGTGCAGAACCTGGAACTTCTGTTGGCAAGTTCTTTGCTACTTCTGGCTGATGCTCTTTCTGATCTACGAAAACTCCCCTTCTCTTTTGCCAAACAGCACACACTTTGTAAATACATGAACACAGAAATTAAAAAGTTAGAAGACCAAATAATTGTAAATTCTAATTACTGTCAAGAAAGCAGAGAGATAGGAATAGGTGTTGGGCTTAAGCACTGTATTATTAATACAACTTGGTAAAACATGAAATTGAATTACTGAATAACAAGCAAAACATTTCAGAAATAAGGAAGACTTTTACTTCTATGAGCACAAGACCAAGAGCAATCAGAAAACTCACTTCCCCAGCAACATTAGTGGCTTTCAGGCACAACTTTTTTTAAGCAATACAAAAAGTTATGACAAAACCAGTCCCTTAACATCAACCATAGAAAGGGACACAGAAAAGAAAAAGAGAGAAATTATTCATGCCATAGTTGGTTTTTCTCTGTTTCGTATCAGTTGCAAGTAGCTGTGCTGGATTCTTCCTTCAATTTGAGACAGCTTAGTCAGCTGCATAGCACTGCGATAAAAAACTGGGCCATTTTTACTCTTATAGCATCTACCCTTCTCATCCAGCAAGAGAACCATCAAAGATTTCTTGTTATAGACTTGCTAACAGACCTCTGTCAAACACCCTTACTGTCATGACAGCATTTGCCAAGGGTTTTTTTTTGCATATTAATTACCTGAAGACACCAGCTTCACCTGGCATCCTGCACCATTAACTCCTGAATCAGCTTTTTCAAAGACAAGCTGAAGAAGTTCAACTTGGAAGACAGAAAGATCCAGCAACTTAATCATGCCCATACAAACCAATAATCTTTCTTGCTAGTTATTCCAAAATCACTCTTAATAATGAATAGTCATGGCATTCAGATAAACTTATACTGGAGTTAACTCTTTAAGAAACACTCATGGCAACAATACTATTTTTACTGAAGGTAATCCTTCTTAGTAATTCATGCAGTGACTATCAGAAACTTTTGCTTTGACTACCAGAAACTTATGCTTTCTGCCAACAGGACTCCTGTGATTCACAACTTAAAATGTAATTTGAAATGTTTTCTATAGGAGTTTCCACTGCTTTACCTCATTGATACACCTCAGCCTTGATTAAATGGCTAGTATTTTTTTGCCCAAAGGTAAAACAGAATCTGATCATGCCCTAACTTTTAATTAACTAGAAAAAAAAGGTATATTTCAAAGAAATTACTCCATTTTACAGTGGAAATAATTCAGCTCTTGTGTAATCTATTTTTAACACACAGAAATCTATATTTCATCTATAAACTATTAACTACATACAGAGGCAGATCAACAAGAAAACACACACATGTTTTTATATCTAAATCAAAATTAGACGCACAAAGTCATTTGCTTTCTGTAGTGACAGCAGGGCTTAGGGTACCCTCTAGTAAACACATAAATTTCCCTCTTTCTCAAGTATGGTTATAAATTACAACTAGTAGAAAGAATGTCAGAGACAGATCCTTAGTGACAGTGCTGGCAGTTGACAGGGAATCACACATGGTTTCCCCACACATAATCAAAAAAGGTACCTACAACAGGAGATGTAACCTCCTCAGAACAACTGTTGCACAAATAATGTGCTTCATCAAGATATGTGAACCTAACAAAACCAGTTTTTTTAATGAAGTCATTTACAGTACAACAGTTTTAGATGCATATTCAAAAACATCAAAATCTTGATTCAAAACACAGAATGCCTGATCAGAAAGCCTTACCATTACTCCACTCCTTTTATCCAGTGTGTGGGATGAAGAACCAAAGGACAGGTTTCAGAAAATAACTATGTAACTATGAAGATAAACTACAATTCTGACTTAATTTTCTGGGCGCTATCATACATGATGTTTCATTCTTCCTCTGTCATCATTCCTTGAAACACATTAAATGAGGTGACAGCCATAACCAGGAGACATGCCACCCCCCTGCAGAAGCTATCCATATTAAAAAAAAATAAAACCAAAAAAAAAAAAATCAGAGCCAGATATCATATATAGAACTGATCAGTCACACATCAGAATGCACACCAGAATTCAATCCCACTGTCATTTCTCGTCCTAAACAAAGACCCCAAGGGGACATCTGCTTACTGTTCTTATTCTCAGCATAAAGATATGAATGGTAAGAAAAAGTTTCTCTTGAAAATAGCCACAGTTTTGCTATTTGCAAATTGCAATTGCCCTGCCAATTCTCAGGTTTTTCACTCATCAAGCACCACAGAATATTACATGTGTTTAAGAATCAGCATCTCTGGAAGATTATATTAGCTTACAGAGAAAAGACAAATAATTACACAACATTCAACTCTCTCTTTTGCCCACTGCAAAACCAACCCCAAATCACCAACTGTAGTGGTCTAAATTCAATAACCTCACTTCTTTCTTTTCAAGTATGTGTTTAAAACCTTGCTATTATTTTCTTTCCCTCTCAGCCCTTTCTAACATTCCCTACTACCACAAGAAGGTGGAAGATGAAGGCGGTAAGTAAAACAAGAATGTTTTTATTCTTTTTTGTTTAGTATGTTTTTAAAGGAGACAAATAGCACCACAAGCAAACCACTAGTAAACAAACAAAAAAAAAATAATAATTTAACTCCACTCTCTATGCTTGCATTAACCAGCTGGTTTTGTCTTCTCTTCTTTCACCATCTCCCCATAATAATTTTAGTTCTCCTCCTCTTGCTTTTCATAAAGTAGAATCTTGTATGTCGCACCCTTTTCCCCCCATAGAAGTGCTCCCTACCACCACCTAACCTCCTTAACTTCTTATTTTTCCAAGAAGAAAAATAAAATCATTAATATATTTTTATGAAGAATTAAAAAGATACTGAAAGCAAAATGAATCAGTATCCCTTTAATTTTGTTTTTATGTTGCCAAAGGATTTATCAAAAAACTTTCCATCAGATATTTGTGTGGGAAGTCAAAATGGGAAAAAAATATATTGTAAACCATTATCCAATACATTTAAAACTCCAGTTCGCACATGTAATCATAAAGTAAAATGGTCAAGTTTGGGGTGGAACAAAACAATCAGAATTTTTAAACTTCAATAATACAAACACACTGAACTGGGAAACTGAAGTTGACTATGAAACCAAGTATCCAGACATAGACTTAAATTCCATAGGTCATATTTAACACTGCTGTAATTCACAAAGATACACAGGATATCTTTTGCTCCTTTACAGCCTGTGTCTACCTGCAAACACTCAATGCTTGCACATTACTAAACCAATTATTAATACAAGTTCTGTACATGAAACCAAAATAATCCCATTCTTCCATTATTTTGTCAAATATTGTATAAAGTAAAATACAAGCCTCCAAAATTAATTTATAATAATTTACAGGTTATGGCTGATAATAACAGAACACACTACCTGACTCAGGCACACAGTAACTGTGATGTTTTACCGAACACAAACTCTCAAATACAGACTTCTTTTAGTACGCCTGCTCTCTGCAAGAAAATCTTCAATTCTTCAAATATGCCATTCAACCTTTTAGAATTCAACATAAATTCTAAATGCTGCTCTAATTCTGATAACCTCTCTTTTAGCTAAGTCGGTTGCTTAGTAGTGATTTGTCAGATAAGTTACACAATACTGTTTCTGTTTCCTGATTAGATAAGCAGATAAGTTTTTAGGGTTTTTTTTCTGGCACAAACATTTATGTATAAAATTTCTCCTTTTCTGTGAGCACTTGGAACTTTGTAATCCCCTTTCTACAAATCCACACGCCAGTAAAAGTCAACTATGGACAGACTGCATTTGCTATAGGAAAACTCAGAATTAAGTGTCAGCATGCAAAAAGCAATTCTGTCTAGAAAACTGAACAAACATTCAGGAAATTTCTCTCCCTCTATGCTACCTACATATACACTGCAGAATAAAGGAAAGCAGTGAACAATACTTCTGTGTCTTTACTTTTACTCTTAATATGGGGCACAAGGCCTCAATGCATCTCTTGCATTACAGAAATGAAGAGCACAATCAGACTGTGATCCCTCCTCCCAGGGACACAACCCCTTGGGCCAGCAGAAACTTGGCAAGCAGTTTTCCTACCCCCCACCTCCAGGAAACGCTGCCTCCCACATCCCCTCCTAAGCCAAAGTGAGGAAGAAGAGCAGCCCACCACTCTAAACACACATGGTACACAACCAGAAAGGAGCCAGAGAAGCAGGGATCAAGCTAACTGGAAGCACTTTTTGCCACCTGCCAGCATTGTTTTTCTTCAAAACCAAAGTGAAACTATGACCTTGTCATGGTCTGAAGACCAACATATTCCCACTCTTTAGCTCCCACTCTGCTCTGCACACAGTTTTATTCACCTAAAAAGCCTTCCTGCTAAACTACTCACAAAGGAATGGCAGCATAAACCTGGTCACATCAACTAAAGATGATGTGCAGACAAATATGAGAAGTAAGAGCAGAGAGATCAGGTTTTACACTACTTTTATCAAACAGGGCAGTAATTTTTGATACTTAAAATCCTGTCCGTCTGTCGCCCCTGGTTACTTGATACAAGTAGGTTAGAAGTAACATTTGATTTTTCTAAGACACCACTTACAATCTCCTGGCATCACAGATGCCATTAAAAAGGTCTACTCAAGTTGGTAAGATGTAAAAAAAAGGAGTTGGGTTTTATATTCAGACCTAACATAACCACAACCCTCATCTATGAACAAAGCAGGTAAAAAAATGCAACAAATGGTAAAAAAATGTCACACAACACATGAGCAAGGTCAGAGTAAAAGCACAAGCATTTCTGCAAATACATGAAAAATGTTTCCTGCAGACCAATCTAACTCTCAACATTTTTCTCCACTTTTATTAATAAGGACTGGGAGGCCCAAGGAAGACTTACAGTGGGTGTTCAGACACACAGATGGGTGTGGTGAAAACACCTGTATTAACAGGCTGCCTAAGTGAATATAGTAGAAATGTTTCAATACATACTAATTTATTCAAACTTCATGGAAGTTCTTTCAAAGTGATCTAACACAAGTTAGTACTTGAAAGCAATAATATCCCTAAGGCTTTTTATTTTCTAAATATAACAGTCAATTTTGGGGTTTTTTTCATGGTATTATGACATAAGTACTATAAAAGCCAGTAAGTGCTTCACACCTGTCATGATCATAATGTCAGCAATGACATTATGCTTTGTTTGGAAGTAATTTTTCTGGATAGTGAGTTAAAATAGCGCTCCTTTGATGGAGTCTCTGTCCCCCCCCACCAAAACCAAACAAGACTAGAACTGATAATTTAAACTGAATCTTTCTAGGAAACAATTTACATATTATGTATAGTAGAGTAGTAGAGACTCTTCAGTCTTTATGTCCCAAGCTTGTAACATGAATTTGTGTTCAAGGACTTCTGTGCACAAAACATTTTATCTTAACAAATTAAGCTCCTTATGAAGGCACAGCTGAAGTTGCAAAATTATTGTTTAATTATTTTTGAGTCAACATTACTGATAGATGTACAGAGCCTTGAACCTTTTACCTATAAATAACTACATGAAAATCCCAGTTCTGCTGCTAACTTATCTTTGGGCTGAAAAAACAGAGAGATTCAGGCACGTAAGAATCAAGATAGGAACACAATCAAGCTTGGCATCTCTGTAAAGGTCTTTCAAAAAGGAAGTTTTATGGTATTTTAAATAACTTTCATGAATACTCTATGCAATTTTATAGTTTATCACACTAATCTACATTACTCATTAATTCATTCCTTTTTCAAGAGCTTGTTTAGAAAACATAAGATTCCTTTGAGCTGCCAAGATGCTCAAAATCGAACGCATGTGTAATGACAACTGCAATGTAATGAGAAACTTAACATAATTTCAGAATATATATTATGACATTACAGGTAATAGCGGGATTTCTCTCACCATGAGTAAGTCACACCAAAGTTTAACTGTGATGGGATTGCTCATTATGAACTGACTTCCCAAGAAGTATCTCCCAAGACAGGGAGGTCGTGTACGTAAAGCGCTTTCTTAACGAACAGAAACAAACACGAAGCTACTCGAAAAAGCATCCTGAACCATTTCACTAGTTGCACTAGGTGTTACCTCAGCATGATGTTAATGACACACATCAAAAGCAAAATGTTTCTCCTTTTGAAGCTGACAGAGCTCTGACAGGCCTGGCATATTGGCAAATACCACTAACCTGGAATTTGCCTGCTCACACTGACAGTACCAGAAGAACTTATGGCCCAAATTACTAATTTTATTTATTTTTGCATAATATGCATGGGTTAGTGTAACCTAAGATAATATTTGATGCTGGCTGCTCAGTTGATGCGCTCAGCACTGCAAATGAAGAATAAAATGTGATTTGAGCTAAAGCGAATGAACTTAAAGATTGTAACATACCCTTTCTCACTGCAAGGGAAAACATCTCTACTAAGTTCCTAATAATATAATGTTTAAAGTTTATATGCTTATCTTCACTCAAGCAACTGGAATGTTGCACCAAGGGACAGGGTCCACAAAAAAATCCAATATGGCCACTGACGTGTAGTTGTCTTTTGCCTCAAAATTGTCTTATCTTTTACCATGTCTGTCAGTTGCATGTATACACCTGTTATACCTGTACTTCAAAATAAGTTGACACAGTGACAGTCATCTGCATGTATCCAACCCTGAAACGTTCTTCACGGCAGGGAAACCCATATGCTATCAGACCACCCTGTCAAGGCCAAACCACAGTCATTCACAACCACCAAGAAACAGACAGGTAGAGAGGTGTGCCAGCACTATCCACTTACCTTCTTTATTAAGCCTCATAACCTCCCTGCTTTTTCCACCCTCCTTTCCAGTCTCTTCCAGATCTACACCTGCAGAAGAGAAGCAGAGTCAGGAAGCACCGAGGGCCCTGAGGTGTGCATTTATTGTTTGGCGAGGGGAGGAGGAGAGGTGAGGAGGTGAGCAGTGTTTCTATTTGCAACAGCAAAAGCACAATGGTCGGAGCATCTGCCAGGGAGCGGAACCGCCGGGCCCCC